>NW_027122052.1:0-87953 GCF_030686945.1 Centruroides vittatus
ATCCATGATCCTAGTGTATCAATCCTCTTAAAAATTGGTGGAAATTGTGGAACGATTTGACGGGTACAAAGGTCTTTGACCGCGACTTCGTTGCCACTAAATAGTGCATATTCACAACTTTGTTGCGGGAAACGCTGAATAGGTCCGTCTACGGAACAAATAGGAAAGTGATCCATTTTGCAAATTATTAATTCATAGTGTTGTAATAACATATAGGACTGTCTGTCCATGGATAAGGCGACTATAGGATAATTAGTCTGGATTTGGACGAATGTATTTAGATCAGGTATGTATGTAGGAAATTTGATAATTTCGTACATATCGAAGTATCCACTAGGGGTGATTAATGGGATCTTAGCAAAGATTCTCAACTTGCCAGGTACTGCTACAGCCAGGGTGGTAATCCACTGGTAGTATTTAAATAGCGTGTCAGGTCTTATAGGTTCGACCATTGCGTAACCTTCCGGAAGCTGTAGTTGAATGTCTCGGAGGGTACGTAACATGATTTCTCGTGATACGAAATAGGTGCTTAGTTGACCTTTTTCTAGTATATCAATCGCTTCTCGTAAGGCTACTAGTTGGAGATGGAACTCTTGAATAGAGAATTCGAGTATCCGACTAATTATTTCAAACGCAAGTTCGTAACTATAGCGATTTAATAACTCTTTAAATGATTCTTGTCGTTTGAATAACACGTAGATTTGGTGTCGATTATTTTTGCTGATATTTAGAGTATCATTCAATAAGGTGGCTTGTGAGCGCAGTAAATGAATAATTCTCTCGTTTTGGTCATTGATGTTAGAGATTTCGGCATTTAAGGTTGTAATATCTTCGGAAGTAGCTGTTCCGAAGAGGAATTTTAGAATTTTTCCTCCGCCGTCTATTAAACCTCGCTTGGTTTTTTGGGATTAAAGGCAATGTGATTAAAGTGGCAAGCTCTTGATATTCTTTATGATGGTTAAGAAATGAAGCTCGCAGCAATTCGAAGCCTTTGGTAGGAACATGTTCTTGGGATTGAAGCTTCGTGTCTAAATACTCCAGAGATTGGGAGATAAATTGAATTTGGCGCTCTAAATGTTCGAAGGAGAGTTCGGTGACCAACGTCCAGTGACTGGCGGTCATTAAGAAATTCCCTCGATGTAGGAAGACAACTCCTTTGGTGAATTCCTGTTGTTCTGAATACAAGATCATCGTCGTGAGACGGAAAACTTGAAGAAGGAAATAAGCATGGAGGAGAAGCATGTTGAATTTGTTGCTGAGGTGCGTTTTATATCCACCTTCTGGGGGTTGTATTTCTTCCCCTGTAACAGGGAAAGGGTGTTAGTAATAATTGATCCCCGTGGCTTTTATAATGAAGTAGCTTTCCTTATTGAATAAATAATGATAATTTTCAAATGATGAGGTTCCGTTAGGTCGAAACGGGAAAAATCGAGCGCTAAAAGAGGGGTTTACGGAGATAGGTCGATTATCTAGTCGCGGAGGTCGCGTCGAACGAAAAAAAAATGGACACGCATTCTGGCATAATATAAAAACACTATTTTATTAAGAGAGTACACTTATTTATGAAAATATTAATTATATATATTGGGCGTATATATGCCATACCTGGTTACACGGTTACAAGTATTATGATACATTAAGTGATGAGACTACAATATAGGTATAATGCAAAAAGGTGGCGGAGAGGAATATAGATAGCTAATTAGTGATGTGGGGGCGCTGGGCCGATCTTGCGGCCCGTGACGGTCTGGAGCGCCCTCGAGCCGGGGGTTGAAAAATAGGGGTCCTGGAAGCGTGCGGAGTTATGGCTTCCTGTCGATCATAATATTCTTGACTAAGCCGATTTTCCTCTCGGAAGGATTCCTCTAATATCGGCGGGCATTCGTGTCCAAGGGGCAAAATAAGAGTAGCGGGCACGGCTCCCTTTTGTCGTTGCATCCGGGCGAAGGTTAAAGCTGCCCGAAGCGCGGTAATATCGACCTCCCCTCGATTGGTCGACGTGGTTGGGAGGTCGGGATTCCACCATTCCTCGGAGTCCGCCATTCTGAAAGGGGAAGGAGAGGAGCTCGTTAATCGGTGGAAAGCTCAAAATGAAATTTAAAATTGCCATGGCCACAGAATGAGTATACTAGATCAGAGGGTAATTCTAAGGGGAGGGGGGGGCTTGGATTAGCAAGACTCCATATCGGGATAAAAGAGGATTTCCAGCAAAGTGTATTAGGGCCCCGTTTAAATGTGATTGTATAACGACAGGTAGAAGACTCAGGGGGCTTTGAGAGTAAGAAAACTTGAATACAAAAAGGAGAGTAGCTGGAGGGTTTAGTTACGGAAAGTAAAAAGGTTTGGTTATTCCAGGCTAGCATGGTGGCCCAAATTTGCGAAGTTGATCGGGTAAGGGGGATACCCATAAAAATTAGAGATGCCTGCCGTAACAGGGGCACTTGCTTATGCTCTTGTTGTATGTGTGAGAGTACATTAGTTAACTCTCCCTTCCAGTTACAATTGTGGAGGGTGAAAGGGCAATCAACTGGTCGAAAAGGGCAGGTGTTTTCGTGAGTCGCCCTGTCCGCCTCCTTTAAAAGTGCCGTACATCCGTAGGATTCGTTCGTACACGGCAGTTGCAAGGTAGAGGCAATTTGCTCGGCCACCAGGCTCCTAATATGCCCGAGGGTCTCCCGACACGTGGGACAAGTAGTAATTCTTTGTCGACAGGATGAGCACACAATATGTCCGTTGGTGCATTGATATACAGGTGGGTGTACCACGGTGTAGCAAATAGGACAACTCAGAAGGGTCGTGAGGGCAGGATCTTGCCCAGGGGCGGCCATGAAGGTCTGAAAGGGAAAAAGAAAGACCAATAAGACACCGACAAGACGATACGGGTTTTAATTAAGATATCGCTACCGTAAGTTAAAAAGGAGAACAAAAGAGGTAGGATTGTGGGTTAAAGAGAAGACGATCGACTGGTCGCGGGGGAAATAAAACGCGGGATGCGGCTGCGAGTGGGTCTCGGAAGCACCCACGGCTGGTCGGGCACGGGCCCTTGACTCCGAAGGGCATAGGGAGGAGTGGTCTCTTGCTCTTCCGGTTCAGAGGAAGTAACTTCGCTCTCTAACTCCGGTTCTTCGCTCTCACTTTCACTCTCACTTCCGCTCTCACTTTCGGATTCAGGTTGTTCTTCCGGTTGCGGAGTGGGAATAGAGGTCAAGATGAATTCGTCCCAAGGGTCAATGGGAATATTAGTTTGGGGCGCCGCCGTAACTGTTTCTTGTGTCGGCGGTAAACTGGACTGATCGGCCGTCATATCAGTTTCTAGATTAATCTCCTTACGAGCAGTTGTAGGTTTAATTCTGTCAGCATGAACATGTAGTGTTCTTTTGGTTTGGATATTTTCTATTTTGAAATTGACGGGTCCTAGAATTTCGACAATACGATAAGGTCCTGTCCACCGGGGAGCTAATTTTCGCTTTAGGCCTTTAGGCGTGACGACTTCCTTTAGTAGTATTCTATCTCCCACTCTATAGAGGGGTGGCTTATTTTGTCGGCGGTGTAGTTCCTGCCTCGTCTCGGCGGCTTGTTCGGCATATAGTTGAGCTGTTTGATGAGCGTGTCTCATTCGTTGACGTAATTCCGAAGCGAAATTGTCTTCTACGTCATAGGAGACCGTGGCAGGGCTTGTAACTAAATCAAAAGGGTAGGTTGGATCTCTCCCATATAGTAGGAAAAATGGGCTGTCATTAGTAGACGTATGCACGGAGGTGTTATATGCGAATAAGGCATAAGGGATCCACTCGTCCCAGTCTCGTTGATCTTGCGAGACATAATGAGATAGTATATCAACTAGAGTTTTATTAAATCTCTCCACCACACCATTGCAGGCTGGATGGTAGGCGGTAGTAAGGAGCCGCTTTATGTGTAGCAATTCACACACTTCTGCGAACATCTTAGAAATTAGGTTCGGCGCTCTATCAGTTAATAATTGCCTAGGAGTAGAGTGTCGCAATATGATGTGAGTGACAAAGGCCTTAGCAATTGTTTTACTACTTACATCCGGTAGTGGAATTGCTTCCGCATATCGAGTAAAATGGTCAACAAATACTAGGATATATTTGTTGCCGTTTGTCGTAAGAGGGAGTGGACCGACAATGTCCATTGCTGCTCGTTCAAATACATGAGAAAGGGGGGCAAACAGTTGCAATTCGGCTGCTGTCCGTCGACCCGGTCGTCGGTGCTTGGCACAGCTCTGACAACTTAGGCAATAATTCCTGATTTCCTTTGCCATTTCGGGCCAATAGAACGAGTTTGCGATTTTAGTACGCATTTTTAATTCTCCTAGGTGACCGGCTAGTGGATTATCATGGTAGGTAAACAGGATATATTCCTTTAAGGCGGTAGGTATAACAATTTGTTCCCACCAATCCACACGTTTTTTATTCCTGCCCTTGTGGCAGAGGGCACCCTCCTCGTTGATATAATAATCCTCTAGGTTAAGATTATTATAGGTTCCTGTAGTTACACCATCCTTTAAGGTTTGGATAAGGGGTCTCCATCGATCATCACGTTGTTGCGCATTTATTAATTGTGGCACGGAGAAGATGGGTTCAACCTCTGTTATTTGACGTATTGGGATACGACTAAGGGCGTCCGCATTTCTATGTGAAATTCCGGCCTTGTAGATAATATCAAAATCGAATTCTTGAAGGAAAATGATCCATCTCGATAATCTAGAATTAGTAGTAGAATCCTTACAATCTAATAACCATCTCAAAGGTCTATGATCTGTGACAATAGTAAATTTTTTTCCATAAAGATAGGGTTTAAAATACCTCACTGCCCACACGGTGGCTAAGCATTCTTTCTCAGTAGTGCTGTAATTAAGTTCGGGTTTCCTTAATAATCGGCTCGCATAGGCAATCGGCTTCTCCTGGCCGTTTTCTTCCTGAGATAATATCGCTCCCAGGGCGAAATTTGACGCATCGGTCGCCAAAATAAAAGGTTTTGTAAAGTCAGGGGACTTCAATAATGGTGCCGACGTCAAAATTTGTTTAAGAGTTTCGAAGCTTTCCTGTTGCTTAAGGCCCCATTCAAACGGCACATCTTTCCGTAATAAATCAGTCAAGGGTTTAGCGATCGTGGCATAAGAGTTTATGTGCCGCCGATAATAGCCAGTGAGTCCTAGGAAAGAGCGGACTTCTCGCTCGGATTCAGGTCTCGGGAATTCTAGAACACATTTTATTTTGTCGGGATCGGGTTTTATACCCTGTTCTGAAATTTCGTGACCCAGAAATTTTATCTGGCGTTGCAGGAAATGGCATTTCTTAGGTTTTAATTTTATGCCTGCTTCTCCGAGTCTCTGAAATATTTGTTCAAGTCGTTTTAGGTGACTAGGGAAGTCTGGACTAAATGTTAGTATATCGTCCATGTATACAAGACATGTCTTTCCTTTGAGACCATGTAAGATGAAATCCATCGACCTTTCAAAAACCGCAGGACTTGTTTTAAGACCCATCGGAACCCTATTCCATTGATAGTGGCCGTCTGGCGTAGAGAATGCGGTCTTTTCCTTATCACCTACTCCTAATTGCCAAAATCCTGAAATCGTATCCATCGTCGAAAAGTATTTCGCTTGTCCCATTAGGCTTAGGGATTCCTGCACTAAAGGCAGAGGATACGGGTCTACTTTAGTGATTTTATTTAGTTTACGATAGTCTATTACTAAGCGTAACGATCCGTCCTTTTTCTTAACTAGGAGAGCAGCCGAACTCCAAGGGGACGTAGAATGTTCGATAATATTATGGGCCAAGAGGTCATCTATGATATCGTTTAATTGTTGGCGTTGGGCGTAGGGAATGCGATAAGGAGGCGAATAGATAGGTGCCGCATCGCCAGTATTTATTGTATGTTGCACAATATTACAGTAGCCAAGGTCATAGTCATTCACGGCAAAGACATGCCTATATTTATATAGTAAATTTAAGAGATCTCGTTTCTCGTTCCGGGGGACGCCAGTCCAATCAAAAAGGTGGCTCAATTCTGCTTTCGATAGGTTCGTGGATGCCCCTTCCTTTATAGTATCTGCGGGCTCACTTTCTTCGATAGCCTCAAAGAAGGTGCCAACCTTACCATCTTTCTCTAACTTAATTGTCTTACGAGTGTCATTACGAAGACGTACGGGAACTTGTCCTTTTTTATTTGGGGTCACCAACAAATTGACTCCTGAAACTCCTTCCTGAGTGAAGGAAGCAGTTTCGATTACTCCGACTTTACTAGGTCGCTTATCGCCAACAATTCTAGCAGTAACTATGTTCTCTGTCATAGGGGGAAGTTGACAGGATTCAATTAACACTACTCCTTTTCCTTCCTCCCGATCTGTTGACCGGTACGACCTTTTCGCTGAGCCGACATTTTCCTCTAGTGGAGGAGCCTCTGTTCTCTTTCGTGTTCTATTATCTCTATTCGGGCCTCTTTCCCTTTGTTGGTTCTGTTGAATCCTTCCCGCTCTTTTATTATTCCCTGAGGTTTGAATAGGTATCACTGTCTGCGGAGGGATAGTTAATTCTCGGCCCTTTAAATCAATACAGAATCCCTTGTCGGTTATCATATCCCGGCCTATGATGCCGTCACAGGGAGAGGTGACATCGTGATCAACTAGGCAACAGGCAAAGGGGAAGCGCAGATTTCCTATCTGGAAAGTAGGGCTAATAATACCATAGGTCTGAATTACATGTCCCGTAGCGCTTCTAAGGTCTGTGTCTTTGTTATGATCTATATGTACTCTTTCTTTCATAGAGTTAGCGAAAACCTTTGATAAAAGTGAGACCTTCGCACCAGTATCTATCTGCACTATAGCGGGATTGCCACCTATGTAACAGTCAAATGTAGCTTCGCTAGGTGCGGAAGTATAATTAGTGATTCGTACTGAGGAGGTTCTTCGATTTCGCTTCGAAGGAGTCCTATAAGGCGGACATTCTAAGTCAAAGTTTGAGCCTCGGATCTCTCGAGAGGAAAAAGGAGGGGTCCTAGAGGCTTTACTAGAGTTAGATCGAGGTCGTCGTCCTTCTACACTACGTACATTGCCCTTCCATTTGCCTCGATTTTCTTCAGTAGGCTGCGATCGAAATCTGACCCTATTCCTCTCCCCTTCGGGTTCACGTCGCCTGGGTGAATCGTTTCGCATAAAGCGGTCGCTAGGATTGCCGTTTCGGCAAGCGGGCGAGCGTTGGTTCGGGGTTTGATTGAGATTCCATTTTGACTGACCGAAAGGGCGGTCACCTCGGCAATTAGGGGAGTTCGACCGATTTGCGTTACGCCTAAAATGCGGATTATTATTGGGATTGTTATTGTAGGAGTTAGGAGTATAGCCTCCTCGATGATTTCGGCGAGATATAGGATCTCTAGAGCCGAAACGAGGAGAGTTTCGGATTAGTCCGTCCATTCTAGCCTTTAAGTCCTCCATCGCTGACGTTACTTGCGCTAACTCCTCCTGAGCTGAGGTTTTATCGCTTTCCCTTACTGTTCGCATGATTCCTCTTGGATGCGCGGTGAGACTTTCAATTGTTTCCTCACTGATCGCGGCTTTTAGAGCCTCATCGAATGTCTCAGCCTCACGGCTCATTACGCGCTGCCGGATTCTTATGTCTATTCCGTTCAAAAATTGCGCTTTAAGCCTTTCATCTAACTCCTTCCTCTGAACTCGTTCAATAATCGCGGTCTCGGCGGCAGTCGCGCCAGGCTCCGGCGTAATTTCTATCTCCATCGCCAGTGCTTGGAGTCTAGCAGCATAAGTCTGTACGTCCTCGTCCCTTTTCTGCACGCACGCATAAAATTTAGATAATCGAAAGGAAAATGGCTCCCGTTCAAAACGCGCTATCATCAATCGCTTGAATTCGTCGAAGTCATCCACTTCTTTTATTCTTCGGTCCTTTCGGACGAATTCTCTCGCGATACCCGTAAGTTTTAATTTTGCCACTGCCAGCATCTGGGCCTTGGACCATGCCGCTACCTTAGTAACATCGGCTAACGAATCAAAAAAGTCCGTTACCCGAGGGCCTCCTGCTTCTCCCGAGAATACGGGTAATAGGGGTATTATTCCGCCTAAACCTCCCAATGTAAGGGGATTCGGTGCCGGATTAGGATTTGGGTGGGCTGGCCCAGCCGCATCGCGGGGATCGTCTTCCATTATGTTTATTTCGTTAGTTCTTACAACTAGGTCGGAGATTCTAGTACGACCCTACTCCTATGATTCCTAATTCAACTCAATTCGACCTCTCTCCCGACTGTGGCTGTTTTTCGCCTTATCGATTTTTCGAGAAAGTCGAGACCCCACTCCTGCAAACCAATATGTGAAATCGGGGGTGCCTAAAAAGACGCCACCCCTTCGATTGTCACCAATGTGTGAGATCTCGGGGAGGTAAGAGGGAGTCGTACCTCTTTTTCCCGTGACTCACTTGTCAAGGATGGCTGTTACGTCGACGGCGCGTTACGCGTTACGCGAGTGGAGGAGGAGGAAGGATGGGGCCGACGATAAGGCGAAGCCGACAGTCAAGAAAGACACCATTTTATAACAAAAACAAAATTTAATGAAAGCTAAACGAACTAAAGTACACTTCTACCCTCGTTTACAAAAAGGGGCCGGAGAGAGAGAGTTTACAATTATTTTTCATACCTCTTAACAAGTCCGTAATAGACGGAATCAGAAGTGACGATAAAGTTTGGCTGATGGAGAATCCGGTAATGGGCCGATGGCACGTAGAGCTTGTTTTTTCGTAGGCAGGGCAGTGGCACTTAAAGAACTTAGAAACTTTTTGAGAGTCCGGCGGATGGCGTAGTGCACGTCGTAAAAGCGAGACGAAGGAGCCCCTCAGGGGGGGAAGGAAGCGTCTTTTATAAGTTTTTGATGGGAAAACTTGTCACGTGATCGAAAACGAATCACTATTAGGGCCATAGGTGTTCCCGGGATATTAAATAAACGACTAGTTCGGACGCTAACTATAAACCATCGTGCAAGATGATCTACCTGCTCCGAAGGAATAACGGTTTGTTGATAGTTAGGGGACAATCGTTGCCATTCGAGGGTCAACAATTTCCCGGGTATGGAATGTTGTTGATTAAGTCGTTTATAACTGGAGTGAACAAATTCAGAAATTTCTAGGTTCTTAACTTCCAGATTTCACATAAAACATTAGGATTTTTGCTGTGTTCCAAGACTGTGGATATTTTGAGTAGTTATAAAAGTAGTTAAATAGATTGAGAAGAACTTGCTTACCAGATGGCGGTAGTAATTTGATGAATTTGGTTGTGATTTGATCTGATCCGGGGGATGTTTTCAGTTTCAAGTTCCGGATCAACACATCCAGCTCCTCAGCAGTAATCTGTGAATCGAATATTTCGTTTCCAGAATTTATTACTTCAGTCAATGGAGAGATAATAACTTTTGTAAATCTGTTAAAAAAGGTGATCCAATCAAAAAATTTTATATGGACTGATTGCTCAAGGTTCGGCCGTCTTAGTTTCTGAATGGCTCTTGACCAAATGAGTTCTTGACCAAAATAAATCATTATTTTTATTTTCTAATTTTTTGTTATAACTTTTTAAAATAATTTAATTTTTTGGCTTTTAGTAGATTGAAATATGTAGTTTTAATTTGCCGGTATTGCTTAAAAGATTCAGTTGTAGATAATTTTCTGAACAAATGTAGTGCTTTGGTTTTTTTTTATTTTTTAAACTGATACAGTGAAGATCGTACCATGGGTTTTTTGGACCATGAATTTTTGGGTTTTTGATTTTCCGGATTTTAATATACTCCTTTAATATACTTTCAAATTTAGTATAAAAAAACTCTATGCCGTCTAACAATCCTTCAGATAGTAAATGGTTCATCTTATTACTAATTTGAGTTTGGAAGCGATCGTAATTATAAACAATTGTCTGGTAGCATGGAGAAACTTGCCTGCAGTTGAGATTTTCTTTTAATCCAAATACTGATCTGACTGGAAAATGGCCCGATGAGTCGAGGTTCAAAACTTGGAGTTCTGAGCATAAATCCACAAATAGATCTGAACAAATTATTAGATCGATAATTAAGCTACCAGTAGCTGTTACGCAAGTATATTCTGAGAGGTAATTTTTTTCGATTCTTCCGTTAAGTATGAATAATTGAGCTTGCTTCGTTAGTGTAAGGAGATGAATTCCCAACTTGTTGTTTTTACCGTCTTTAGATTTACAAATATTATGTATTTTTAAGTTCGGTTCTTTATAGTGTAAGTCCATGGCTTGTGCGATACGGGCATTAAAATCTCCCACAATGATAATATACAGAGAAGTGTTTTTCAAATTTTCGTATTGACGAAATATTTCATTTAAGATTTGCAGTTGTTCGGGAGGAATGTATGTCGCCGTGATTATCAGTACTTTATTTTTCAAATTATTTATGTCTGGATTGGTAATTAGTAGATGAACAATAATATAATTGTTGTTTCGCTGAATAAGTATAATTTCACCTAGCATTTTTTTAATTATTAAATTAAGTCCGCCGGAAGGACGTCCCAGACCCGAAGGTTACTGAGCCATTTGCGTAACAATGTAATAGTTATCTTTGTCTTGGACATGAAGGTCAGGTGGTGAAGTCATCCAAGTCTCCGTAATAGCCAGAATGTCTGTTTTTTTCAATAGAAAAGCAAATTCACTGGTAAAAACTTTCTTTGTAAGCCCCTGACAGTTCCAATTGGTGATTACAAAGTAGGAATTTCTTTGGTTACAGTTATTATAGCTTATATCTTTTGATTTAACGTAAACGACTGATGAAGATATTGGCGAATGATCAATTACAATACTTGGTTCTTGATGAAGGTTATTTTGATTGGTAATTTGTCATTTTGATTGTGAAGTAGGTACAGTAAACGGAGTAAAGGAGTCGAAAAAACCAAACCCTCCAAGACGGAGCTATAAGTCAGAGTGTTGACCGAATAACAAACTATCTCCACGGAGCTTGGAGAGATGACCCTCCTTTCTTAACTCGTAGTGAAACGGCAACAGCTTTTTCCGTCATAATCTAGAGCTCTTATTTAGGTCTTGGGCAATTTGAGTAGCTTTCCATTCATTTGGCAAGTTTTTCTGCTTCATTTTTATAAAATTCATAAAGAAGAAATCTCGAATCTGAATATTTTTGAAGGTTATCTTAATAGGTGGATGATCTAATTTGGACATTGGAATTATAGCAAGCAAATCATCTATTGTAAGTTCTTGTAAGTTTAGTGTTGACTTAATTAAATTGTAGACTTCCAGTTTAGTGGGGATTTCTTTGCCAGGATATCTATATAATATTACACTATTACAATACTGCTCATTGACCAGTGAGTCCATTCTAAATTGCATACTTTCGTTTTCTATCTTCAATTTAGTGATTTCTTGTTCAAGATTACAGATTTGACCGTTCATCTTTCTATTTTGATCTTTAGTTTCCTGTACACTAATATGGATTATGTCTAATTCTTCTTTGATAAAGGACATTTGGTTAAGTATTTTTTCATTAGAGGTGTTTATCAAATTGGAGAGTTTACTCCATAATGTTGTAGTTGAGATGTCAGATGTGTTTGTCGAGTTAGGAGAAAAATAGAAAAAGGTTCAACTGGCTCACCTGGGATTAATGAACTTTGAAATGCTGCGTCGAGGTTCAATACAATTGGCACAGAAGGAATTTCCAAAGAGTGTTTTTCGGTATATGCATTATAGTCGGTTATGAGTTGAACATTAGTAGACGAAGCTGAATCCTTTTTGCTTTCTAGTTTGGTACGATTGAGTGGTGGTCTGCCCCTTTTTACTGGAGAATGTTGCAATTTAATTTGTTAATAAATTCTTCTTAATATTTTAAAGCTAAACTTTGAAAAAAGAAAACAGTAGTAAGAAGACGATTGACAGTAGTCAGTCTTTCCAGTGAAGATAAGTGCATAGAAAAAATCGCCAGCAGCACCGAACGACAGTAATGCCCCCAGGTAATTGCAAATATTAGATATTTATAAAAATGCAGTGAAAATAGTAAAACCAAATATTAAAAGCAGATATACAGTATATGAAAAATATTCCAAATACAATTATAAAAAAATAATAATAATGAATCAAATTAAAATTAAAACTAAAATATGCTTTATTAGTTCTGTGATTATCAATTTCAAAAAGCTGATGATGTAACAGAACCAAAAACCAGGTATGAAATTACAAAATATGTAAATAGCACTTCACTTTAGTGTTTAAATTATAAATTGATCTTTATTTATATATAAATAGAAAATTTACTTTTTATAGAGATTTATTTTGACTGGAAAAATTGTTGTAAGATATAATGACTAAAATTGGAATGCTACAAGCCATATAGAAGAAAAGCCATTTGCAGTTCTTTAAAATAAAATACAGTATATACCATTTATCAAAAAATAGTAAAGGATATTAGTAGGAAAAAGTTGAGGGAAGAAAACAAAGAATCTTAACTTGATGGCATTGGCTAGATTTTTATGATTTCATTACATTTGATTATATTTATGTAAGAAAATAAAATTTTATATTAAATTAATAATTTTCTCAGTTTTAATTGTTAAAAGTGAAATATTATAAGATAAAGCCATCCATACAAACAAAAACCATTTCATTAAGGTTATTAAAATTATTCTGTAATGTTTTCCACTTCAGTTCAAGCTAGCTTCAGCATACATTTAAACTGAATATAAACTTAAAAATTACATTCTATTTCCTTACACTACATTCAATTTACATACATACTAAATGTGACCTAAACTAAAACCAAAAATTTGTTCCAGAATAAATAACTTTGGTACTTTATTCAAGCAATTTTTGTTTATTGAATATTATGGTTTTAGTTTCATATATTTTCAATAAAACCATATAAAAAATTAATGAAATTTCAGAAAAAATTATTACCAGCAATTATTTATTGTGACATTGTCAAATGCCAGGCTGCAATTTTTAATCATATTTTTGATAATTTTTTAATTTAAAATATGTGCTTTCCTCCTCAAATTAGTAGTGTCTGACCCCTGTACATAATACTTCTTCGTTAGCAATAGTCATGCAGGTCATCAATCTAACTACTTTCAGGTGAAAATATTTAAATTGAAATAAGTTGACTTCTGATTTGCACCAGAAGTTCATATATAGTTAATCGGAGCCTCCTACCACTAATCTTTCCATAACTAGTTTTGGCTTTCATCTAACTCCATTCTCAAAATTAAGACAGTCAGATTACAGTGGGAATTTATAAGTCTACAATTTTTTCAAATTGCAGCCCAATCAAGAATGAATAAAAGAATGTCAACTCCAGCAGTTATTTTCAGAATAATTTTCATTCAAGTAAAAAAATGTATTATGATGATAGTGGCAAAGAACACCTGAGGACGCTCTACCTGTTTTTATATTTTTACATTTTTTTTGAGGAGGCAGTAGCCTAAAAAGGAAGGTTGTCTCCGTAACTTTGTGAATTTTAAGGATTGCTGATGGTGTAACGGCGAAAAAGAAGGACTAAAGCAAGATGTTTACCTGTGTGAAAAAGTCATATTTATATTTTTAATGATATATGTAATCCAGATGTCCATATGCAATGTTCTGTGATAAATAGATCTATACAATTTACATTTATTTGCTTGTATTTGTATGTATGTATGTATATGTATATATATATATATATATATATATATATATATATATATGTATAAATGTTAAATACAATGTTAAAAAATAATTGAATATATCCTGTTATATATGCATTTATGTATGCATTTATATATATATATTGATATATACACAAGGGGTGTTCAGATGAAAAGGTACAAAATGACTCTGTGGGTATAATTGAAGTCTTTATTCAAAGTAATCATCAGAGGCCTAAGCACAACTATCCCACCGTTTAATGAGCTGAAGGATTCCCTGTTCCCAGAATTCCTGTGGCTGTGACAAGAGCCAGTCCTCCACTGTGTCCTTCAGTTTGTTATCCGAGTTGAAGTGCTTCCCTTTGAGATGTTTTTTGAGCAAACCAAACAGATGGAAGTCGCAGGGCAACATGTTTGGGCTGTAGGGAGTACCATGTTCACCATGAGTTCGGCCATGATTACCGTGTTTGCCTGGCCCAGTTTCGGACCATCACTCAAACACTCCCAGCCTTTACGAAAATGGGCACTCCGCTTTCTCACGGACTTGTCAGACACACAGTCTCCCCCATATATGGCCACCATCTGGCGATGAATATCAATCAGTTTAACACCTTCCGCAGTCAGAAATCTGATAACACCTTGCTGCTCCTCAATCATCGACTTTTGCAACATGAATGCTATGATATCCCCACATGCACTGCCACGTCAATTGAATGGAACACACAACTGCCTGCTTCTCTCCTGCATCATGTGCAGGTGCATGCGCATGATGCACAACCACACCAGACACTACATTTGTGTCCCTAGATGTCTCACTACAGTATCCCAAAGCGGCCATTTCAACCGGTTTGGTTGTGACAACATTTCGTGCCTTTTCATTTGAACACCCCTCATAAACAGGATATATTCAATTACTTTTTAATAGCTAGATGATTGATTATACACAATTGCTAATATTGTTTCAATGTCACTCCCTAAAACTAAAGCTGAAAAGAAGCTGACAATTATGGCATGTTTTATTAAAAATTTTAATGATACATGATTAATGACTATTAAAACTCACATGAGATTGAAATACATTTCACTGCTGTTTAGAAATAATTAAATTTTATATTACATATTATTGTAAAATTTTAAAAATAAATCACAACCAACCAGCAAAAGTTATTTGAATTTAAAAAATTTGTGGTGTAAACTCTATCATTTCAATAAATTAACAAGTTAGAATATTTATTATCATTATTGAATTTGATTCTCAAATAGATTCAAAATGCAAAAACATCTCCAGGCTCTACAAAATATAACAAAAAACATAACCCGCTTTACTGGAATTCAATTTTTTTTGTTATAAATATATCTTAATAAATAAATATAATACTTACTTTATAAGCTATACCAGCATTATTTACAAGAACATCTAAGCCACCATAATTTTGTTTTAAATAATCTCGAAACTGACAAATACTGTCTAAACTGCTTATATTTAAAACATGAAATTTTGGTTTCAATCCTAATTTTTCAAGTTCAGCTACAGCATTTCTACCTCTTTGTTCATCACGAGCTAGTTCAAAAATAAAAGATTTAATTAAAATTAATATTTATTTCAAATTCTGTTTTTGCATATAATATTATTATAGACAAATTGCTTCCAAAACTAATAATTTGACAATATTGATTACAGTCTTAAAATATATATTAGATCTTTACAGGACAACTAGGTTTTTAAATGTTTATATTTTAACTGTATATAATAATTTTTCCATTAGTAATTTCAATCTGAATGTACAGTACATACTGTATATCTTATTTTATAAATACTTCTTGTAAATTCAAATCTAAAGTATAATTTATTGAATTTGTAAACTGAAAATAACATATAACATAAAAAATTTACAGCTTCCTCACACTTTTCAACAGAAACTGTTTAATAAACAAATGATTACCAGCACATTCCAGGACTTGATTTATTACAGTTACTGCCAGGGGCGGACTGGCCATGTGGAATATGTGGAAAATTCCACACGGGCCGTATACAATTTGGGCCGTTTTTCTAAATATGTACTCATAATATACCGTTTTGTTCGGTTTTATTTTTAAAAAAATTCATTTATTTTTTTTTCGTTAAGTAAGATAAATTTCAATTTTTAGGTGTAATATAGATATATGTGTAGCCCTTTATCGTTTTACCCGGCCCTACCAGAGGCCGAAGTTAAATTAGTCCAGCCGACCCGAGTCCAACACTACATTGGCCGACTCGGCCCAAACACAAAGCATCCTAGGAAAAAAATAATCAAAACAGACAAAATTGGTCATTTGTTTACGTTGCTAGAAACTATTCATCACTCATATGAATCTTTGGAAGCACGAGTTATTGGTTTTTCACCCAGCCACCAAAACGTTGATTGTAATCATAACAGATTTAATGGCCAATTATATCATTTCCTTTATTTTAGATAAGTAAAAATGTTATTCAATAATAATTTCTCTATATTCCAAACGATTTAATTAAAAAATAATCTATTTTTTAGGTTCGGCTAACTAATTTTTAGTTTGCCATTCACCCACAATGGCGTTGATTGTAGATGGGCAACCTGCGGCGTCGAACAAAATATTACAAAACAATATAACGCTACATAAAATAAAAATTTAAAATACTGACATCTAGTCGTTTGTAATCATACTAAATACCAAGAGCTCGCTTCGTACATACATTCGACGCAGCTAGAGTTGGTCCTTGGGTTGGTTCAATTTTGCGTCTTTAAGGGATGATAGAATTGTGTACGAATGCACATATACTTTCGTAGACTGTCCATACGCGCTTGACCCCTTTTCAAGACTAAGTGAAGTCCAAGCGAGTATATGTATGTACATTCGTAAACAATTCTATCATCCTTTAACTAAAGACGCAAAAATAAAGACCCGAGGGCCAACCCTAATTGCAAGGACTATCTTGTAATTTAACCCGACTTCACTGGACACTTCATATAGAGCTGTAAAGTTTTACCAACGCTTTGTATCGTCGCATTCACTTTTTTGGTTTTTTGCAAATTTTACTATTAATGTACTGTGGTTTATCCGAATTATAGAAAAACGTATGTTAAATATTTGAAATTTTACGGAAATAGAATCTTTAATGTGTAATTTTAAATATCCAAGTTAGAATTTCTGTGTAATAATAATGTTACTATTAATTTCCAAAATTGAAATTTAAAATGTTTGAACTTGAAAATGATTAATATTTTAAAAACAATTCAGACTTAGAACTGGTCAGTAATAAATACAAAAACCACTTATGAGAACGTTTCAACTTCGCATTACTTTCGATGCTGGACTGAATTTGAGGTTCGTAGGTGGTTTTGTACAATAAAAGCTCGATGACATATATCTGATATGTTACATTCGCATCAATTCCAGTATACCTATGTTAATTTATGAATATATGAATAAATATTTGTGATTTACCGGTAAGAGATCCATTCAAGAGGTATGAAATAAGTAATTGCAATCACATACTAGATACTGCATTTCAAAGCATGGAAAACCGTTTACAAAAAACCAATTACTTTATAACGACTTGGCATGTTTGGATCCAAAAAATTTTTCTGAAAATATTCCTGAGAATGCATTTCAAAAATTAGGCAGTATTTTAATACAGTTTAATCCAGAAGCAACTCAATATTATTTCAGAATTGCAACACTTTTAAATCGTCGTGGAATATTTTAAAGGAAAATGTCAGTGAAACTTTTATAAAATTAAACAAAAATGAACATTCTACTGATGATCAAGTAGAAAATGATAAAGATTCGATTTCATCCTCTTACTGCAAAGCTTGCAAAAATTGTCCTATTCGTTGTTATAATATATTATTCGGATATAACGTGTTAAATGGTGCTTATTTTATACTTGGTCGAGCATACAAATATTTACTATCTATGTCTGTAACACAAGTGTCCTGTGAACGGAACTTTTCTACGTTAAAATTCATTAAGATCAAGTATCTCGCAAGAAAATCTAGAAGCTTCGTGTTAATGTCAATGGAGAAGGATATTTTAAATGAAATAGATTCTGATGATGTCATTAATATTATTGCTCAACAAAGTAAACTTCTAAATAAAAAATTAATGTTCTAGACTTGTGCTTATTGCAATTTTTGTCAATGTTGTATTTTGAATATACTGTATTTAAATATAAATAGAAAAAAGTCAATTTTTTTTATTTATGGGCTGGGCCGGTAATAATTTTTTCCACACAAAAATTTTATGGCCAGTCCGCCCCTGGTTACTGCTAGAAAGTGGAAGGAAGGTGTAAATTTTCTATGCTAAAATATAATAGTCTTACATCTAATAAAGTTAAAGAATGTTATTAAAAAGGGAGAATACAGTATTTGATAAATTACTATTTCATGAAAACAAACTAGCTATAAAATAAATAAAGTAAAAAATTTAAATAATTTAAACAAACAACAAAACATTTTATAAATTATGAATATTTAAGTTTCTTTAAGAATATATTAAAATAATAATGGAAAATTTTTATTACAGGTTTTGAATTAAATATTATTTGATTATTCAATACCTGTTAGATATACATGTCCATCAAACTTCTGACAAAGTGCTTTTACAATTGCAAAACCAATACCTTTATTTCCACCAGTTACCTAAATAAATAAGAATATGAGTTAATATATTAAAATAAAATTTACATTTATATCGTGTTAGGTAAGACAATATTTCATTTCTGTCAGATAATTATATTAACATCTTGTCAAAGTTATAGGCCATCCCTGAAACACAATCTACAAAAATCTAAATCCACGATAATTTGGATTCAAGAGGAACATAGTTCCCAAATTTGTTTTCTGCAGTGCTAAATAACTCGAAGAAATTGAAGAAAATTTAAATAAAAAAATTGGAACAGTATCCTAAAAAAATATTTAAAATCAGTACCTCTTATTTACAAGTTATCTAATAATATATACAAGATGATGATATTACTAAAATATAAATGTACTGTAAAACTTTATCAGTTTCTTCCATATAACATGTACAGTACTGTACATAAGGCACATGTTTAAGACTAGATGATATAAATTAAGAAATTAGAGTGTTTGCTAAATATATATAGTACAAAGATCTGATAGATCCTAGCAAGCAATTGAAAGTAATCTACAAAAGTCAAATGTGTATTATTGACATCATCACAATGCCAGGTTGCAATTTTTAATCATCTTTTAATTTAAAAAATCACGTAACTTTTGGTCCAGACTGGAAGATCATATATAGTTAATCAGGTCTCTGGCCCCTAAGCTTTCCATATCTGGTCTCAATTTTCATCTATCTAACTCCATTCTCAAGATTAACAAAGGACAGATGGTTGGAGGGATAGGACTGCAATCTGAAAACTGAAGCCGAATAAACTCTGTATTAGTTTTTGGTTGCATCTGATCTAATCAGAAGACATTTAAGGAAAACTAATGAAGTAGGCAAGCCACTTAATAATGAGTAAAGTGGGGAAAAACACTGATATTTCTCTAGCCTTTTGCAGGATATACATATATCAGCTATACTTCAAGGTCACTTAAACCAGAAGCTCCCTTAACATAAAGACAATATCAAAAGGATAGAATCTACACAGTTTTATTTTCACTAGATTAATTTCTAGGTCCTGAGGAAGATTGATAGGTGGACAAAACCATCATAACAATGAAGAAAAGTGTGAAACTTATAATCACATTTATCAACACTTGTTTAAATTAAACAAGGACAAGGAATCCCTCTTTTCTGCCTGGTAATATCTACTTAGTTTTCCTACATTGCACTGCATCTCCCCTTGTTTATTCTATGCCATTTTTCCTATCTAAAGATGGTCCTTTAACTGGTGCAAAAAAAATTAATGTTTCACCAATCTTACTCATTATTAAAAGTGATTTACTTACTTCATTACATTAACTACTGGCTAGTTTGAACTTTAAGAGAAACCTTGAAACAGAATAACTCATCAAGGACTACCCTTGACTAATAATTCCTTCTAATTTTTTACTCAATAGAAATGGTTGAAAATCTCTGGCAAGGGCCAACAGTATCTGGAATTTTGTCTTAGTAAAATTTTTGGGAATTAATAGTTATTTTGTGATCATCTGTTAAGTACTGACTTTAGCTGCATAAATACATAAAGTACTTGGACTTAGCTATATAAATTTAATATTGTCAAGCCTTGAATATATAAAAAGCTACTAAATGTCTTGATTTTAGATATGTTTGCACATATTTACACGTAAAGAAATGGCAATTTATAAAACTTACCACAGCTATCTTAACTGACATTATAATGGTATTCAGTACTCGATTTTTCTTGAGTGTATAAAAATCAATCAAGAGATACGATCGTTTAACTTTAAACAACGACGATACTCGTTATCAGTGAACAACTATCAAGGTCCTAGATTATATTCTGGGACCTTGAACAACTACAACTCGTATGTGGAGAGCCACGTAACGCTAAGGTTGAAGTCTCTCGCGCAAAGCATTCCGGGATTGATAAATTCAAAACAACACGTGGTTATAGTCATGTCTACTGAGAGCATGTCAAATGAATTTTATACGTAAGAATTGAGAATTTTCATATCTTAAACAGTTTGTGTTACTAATACAGTATAAAATATAAAAATATAATACCAAAATTCAGGTGTTATTAATTGATTTTATACTATAAGTTTAAATGTAGCTTATTAGGTTCTATCAAATATTTTTTCCGCTTTAATGAAACGCTTTATAGCAATGATTCTCAACTGGGGTCCAAGTAACATTATTGGGGGTCCACAGAAAAAAATACCGAATTGGGGGTTCACGGTGATATTTTAGTGGTCTATAGGGTGATTCTACTTCAAAACAATTGTTTTACTGAGAATTAAATTTCTACAGTATATATATTGTCAATTTATTATTCATTTTTTGCATAAGGGTTAAAATATAAATTATTTAAAATATTGAATACGTATACGACATATATATCTCATTGACAAAGGTCAAAGAGAGATTATAAAGCCGGGGGTTTGTTAGGAGAATCTTTTACCATCAGAAATGTCACTGTCAAGTGACATTTCTGAAAGTTTTCCTTTCTGATTTTTATTAGTGAAAAATGTAAGGTTTTTTCCTGTGCAATGTCTATGGGGTACACAAAAAAAAATTAAGAGGAAAAGGGGTCCATGGGTAAAAAAGGTTGAGAACCACTTCTTTATAGTTTCGTTTTTATTTACTGTTTTTACATCGCAAAATAAAATAACATTAATATTAAAACATATAATTTTAGTAGTAATGATTTATTCAATAATTTTAATATTAAATCACAAATAGACAAAATATATTGAAATGCCGACAATAAGGAGCCAGAAAAAATTCTTTTTTAAATGAATAATATAGTAAAAACACTGAAGGCTGTTGTATAGATTACTCCCCATGGAATTTCGGGACTTTGAGTATAACTCGGACAGAGATGAGTTCAACGGTACCCTACTTTTGGACCAGAGACGAAAAGTAGGAAAGTTATATTTATTATTTCTTGCCTTTCACAATGCATTATACGCCATTTTAGAGTTAGCTTGCACGGACTGTTGTTCGACAGGTTGGCAGCGTTTTTTTTTTTTTTTTTCAGTTTAAACTTATAAAAATACTGCAGTTCTATCATCATGGATAAAGTTAAAAAAGATTCTTTTCTTGCGAGTTATTCTAGCAGTCTAACAGGACGAGATGCAGTTTTATACGAAGAGAAAATTTCATTATGTTAAGGTGATCCATACGAAGCCAGCTTGTCAGACTTTGTTATAGATCAAGAGCTAGGCTTTTGAAATATTAAATCTGTAAGCCAAATCTTCCAAACTTAAATTTAAGCGAAGTCTCATCAAACATACTATCATTTCTTGAAAAGGAATTAATTTTCTGGAATTTGGATGATCAATTCGTTTGCAATAAAAGGTTCAGCATCAATGAAAGCAATTTAAAATTGCCGAGTCTAGTAAATGTGAGGCCCGGAAATAACCCCCAAAAGGGATATGTACGAGTTTGTTAAGTCAAACCGCGAAATGATAACTTTTATAAGTGTCGAGTCGGCGACACCGGACTTTGATGTCGACGCTCATAACGAGTAACGGGGAAAACAAAATTTTAGGTAAAGAAAATTTAGAAAGAAAAATATTAAAAATTAAGACGCAGTTTAAAAAGCAAAACGAAACCTGAAAGAAAAAAAAATATATCAAAATGAGCGTTGGTGTCGTCGTCAACAATTAAACGCGATCATAGTCTAAAAGACGGTGTCGGATGAACCTTCTTTTGTCGACCTTTCCTGCGACCTAACGAAGCTCCATTTACACCTGGAGACAGGTGGGAAACCAATTGGGAAGCGAGGAGGAGAAGAGTTAGCCAATTAGCGATGATTCGATCCCGAGAAAATTATAAAGCCTCCGATATCAAGGACAGAAGAGCTTCCTCTAGACTACCTGTTGTGTTCGTTCACCTCCAATAGTGGTGTTTCCGTTCGTCTTTTGTGCACCGTCTCTTCAGAATTTCGAACTTTTTACTCGACGTTGCTACGGGGCCCCTCCAGCGTAGGACCAGACCGAAACCGAAAACAACCTAAAGCTCTGAACTCAAGGACCATTGCTAAATTTATGTAAGCATTTTCGACTAAAATAAACGGTTTCTATGTGAAACGCTTGTTTTTCTGCCTCCTCAAAACCGCCACCCACATGCGAATAGCCCTTAGCCATCCCGACGGTTGGGAATAAAACTCCCCCCCATTTCGGCGAACTTACATAAAAAAAAAAAAAATGAAATGAACTCTGTTGTCATCACCCTCAAAAAACTCTTCATTAAGAACATTTTTTTTTTTAATAATAAAACTTCGGTTTTTAAGTTTGTACACTCATGTTGCAAGCTTTCTAAACCCTTATCCTTAAATTCAGTCTGGCAAGTAACAGTTTCAACTAAAGATGTAGTTTATACTGTACCCATGCATTAGATTTTAAAGGCTCTGCTTCTTCCACTTCTGCACTCGTTGAGATCTCTACATCTTTAACAATAGACGGTTGGGAACAAGCTTCAGTTGCCTAAGAAGTTTCAGCTTCTAAAGCAACTCGTTGTCTCTTGCAATTACGTGCTTTCATAACGCTCCTGATTTGCAGTTGGGTTGTGGCCACTCTCGCACCCCATGTATAATGTTGGCGTCCAGTCTGGTGATGACTCGTCGTACAATGAAAAAGGTTTTCCTTTGGAGTAAAAAACTTTTTAAATAATAATATATTATGACAATTTAATATTAAATTGTTATTATTAATATACTGTATGTAAAATTATTAACACTAGGCGACCGACGAGCCGGCATTATAGAAGACGGCCTTAACGTACGCGAAGGGAGTTAGAACGCCTTCCGGGAGGACTTTTATGGGGAGGTGGCCCCTATTTAGGCGTTATCTACTAGGAGAAAACCCGGAAAACTCCTAGCTGCCAGCCTATCCGACCGGGGCGCGAACCCACGCACTTCCCAGTGTTTAGGGTCTGGTTACCGCCGGCTATGAGCGGCAACGGAGTCCACTCGTCCTTTTATCCACAGAGAGAAGAACGCTGGAAAATGTAGATTGAAAAGGTCCCCTGGCGACGATACTTTACAGCCATAATTTGTTATTTTTTCGTCCGATGGTTCTTTTTTAATATTTAATTAGAAAAAAATTTGTAAAAATACTAGAATATATGCTTTTATGTGATAATAAATTTTTAAAAATTTTGGAAACAGATTGTATAAACTATGCGGGAAGTGTGTCCTCGTAAATACTGCGTTTATAGAAAAATTATTGGGCTGCAATTTGAAAAAATTGTAGACCCGCTGTCGTCACCTATCTACCTTTTCTTCCTTAATCGCGAGAAAGGAGTTAGGGTGCGACTATGCAGACGCGAATTTACAGCGAGCGATTTAGTTTTCGCAAAGGAAAACCATACACAAGCGAGAAGCGAGAAATAATGCTGGCAAGAGCGAATTTCTGGTTCTCGCACATATCTGACAGGTTTTGATATTTATCGCGTCTCGCCTCTTCTCGCCACATATTCTCGCTCGCTCGGAAAATTCGCTCGCTCGCGTCTGCATAGTCGCAGCCTTAGATGGATGAAAGTCGATACCAGAAGTGAAAAGCTTAGGGCAGAAGACTTAAATATACGAATATCCAGTTTAGAACGGAAGTAACGTTACTTTTTTCCCGAACGGAGTTAAATGGATGGCCGACACGGCTTTATTGCTAACAGGAAAAGTATGATGTACAGTACAGGGGCAAGACCACCACTAAAAGAATTGACGAAAAGTTGCAGCTCGGCATTATGACCATTTCAAAATAAGTAATGACTTGTTACAATTAGTTTGGTTTATCTGGTTAAGGCAACGCAACACGTGAGCGATCTGCTGAGGGGATGCATCTAGTGAAGACTTTTATGAGAAGTTGGACCCTATTTAGGTGTTACTAAATCGGAAAACTGCTCTTGGCTGGCCCGTTGGCCATGCCCGAATTCACGACAAACTACAAACTAACTACTAACTACTTCAGTGGTTTTGTCTACTCGGCTACACTTTTTAAGAAAATATCGTTCGAAAAGCAAAAATACGTGTGGAAAGTGCTATGTGCTACCTGTCGCAGTAATTGAGCGAATGTAATATATATTTTTGTTTTGTTTGGTAAGAATTATATTTAGTTTATGATTTTGTTAAATTTTTTAACGCTACGTGTAAATCAGAAAATTGAATGTAGATAGAAATTAATTGATTCACAGAAATTCAATAGATATTTTGGGGTGGGATGTACGACATGATCTAAGTTAGAAGTATTTAAGCGGAACCACCGAGTT
Organism: Centruroides vittatus; assembly: GCF_030686945.1. NCBI lineage: Eukaryota > Metazoa > Arthropoda > Arachnida > Scorpiones > Buthidae > Centruroides > Centruroides vittatus. The sequence continues at coordinate 24,537 of NW_027122052.1, forward strand.
TCGTAGCAATTGCTCAAACGGCCTAGGAGTGTATAGCTGAACAAAAAAACAAACAAACAAACATCCTCATATTTATATATAAATTACATGATTCCTTTATACTTATGAAACAGTTTAAACACAGCATCCGTGCTCTTCAATAAAAATATCTTTAGAAAGTTTTAGCATTTTGCAAATATCCCTTACATCTGTGTTGACAGTTTCACAGAGAAGATTAATTAAGACAACTGTAGTGTTTGTATCAGAGCCCCTTTAGCCGCCACTCGAAAACATCGAGTGACGTTTCCACTTCCCAGGACGAGGACCTAGGGGTTGGATTTCGGGAAGCAGTGTTGGTGTTATGTGACGGTGTCGTTTACTGTAACGAAGCGTGATATGTAAATGATTCGGATGCGACGAAAAACTAAATAATGGTTCAATTGTGGAATGTTAACGGCGAGGGGTTTTTGTAAGGTATGTGTTGTAATGAAATTGTTTCTGACAAACTCTTGTATTAATATTCACTTTATCCGTATTGAAATTTTTCCGGTTAATTCTCAAGACCCAAGCAGATTATCTTCGTCCTGAAAGTTCCTCAGTTTTGGGGTCCTTGATTACAAATAATGCCGGGAATTTTAAAAAATGATGTTCCTTTGTTCTTGAATGAACTAACATTACACCCAATTACACAACAATTACCATAGTGATATTCGGGACGAATAAACAACACAAGAATTCCAGCTAAAGCGCACGTAAACACACAAAACGTAAACAAGTCACAAAGATGGCGCTGGACAATTGCGCATGCTCATGACGTCACTCGTGATGTCGACATGAAACCTCTATAATAGGCCTACGAGCATCTACAAACGTAATGGAAAATGTGTCCAAACTAATCCAAATGAGAATCAATATCAAGAAAAGAAAATTGAACCAGGATACTCTATTGGTTTGTTGGAGACAGGAGAATAGGAAATTACCATTACCATAATGAAGACAGAGAGACTATTCAAAAGGTTTTACTGTGACTTGTTTACTATTGTTGAGTTACTGTCCTAATTTTGTTGATAATATTAGAATCCTATTAATAATGTGTATGTGATAACTTGTAATAATTGACTATTAATGTATATGGTAATGTTGGCAAATTGTCACCATAGACCAGGGATGAGCAACACGCGGCCCGCGGGCCGCTTGCGGCCCGTTAAACATGTTTATGCGGCCCGCCAAGCATTTCTAAAATTGAATTTATTTTATCGACTTTCTCCCATCAATATATTGTTATAAAATTAATTATAATAAAATGGTAGTACATACTAAACCGAAACAATTTTTTGTGACGAGTTACTCACTTGTCGGCGACTTGTTTAAACATGCAATACGAACGCGCCGCGTCTGTGCTTGTTTGTGTTTGCTTCTGTCACACAATCAGTCAGACTGGTAAGCTGTTAACTAGCAATTTTAGCAATTCTTGTGTTTCTTGAAAGGCGTGAGTGCAATATTATTGTCAAAAAGGTAATATTAGAGTTTTTTTTATTCAAAATTAAGTTTTCCTACAAATTTTTTTAACTTTCAAATTTTTAATCCATAAATGCATGTCGGAAAAGCAAACAAAAAAAACGGAAGGTTGCAGATGAGCACAGGCATTTTCAAGAAAAGTGGAAATTTGATTATTTTTTCACTTTCGTCAAAGATAAAGCTGTGTGCTTAATACGCTCAGAGACTGTGTCGACATTAACAGAATATAACATAAAAAGGCATTACAATACAAAACATGAGACGGCCGGATGGCCGAGCGGTAAAGGTGGCAGCCTACCGCTCTGGGGGACCCGGGATCGAATCCGAACGGGTCGAATAATCCCCAGGAATTTTTCGGGGGGTGGTCCGTTCGGATATGTCGGTCCCCGTCCCTCACCACCCGGCCGCCCCATTGTGGGCCTGGCCGAACCCATAATGGGCTTGCTGTAAGAGGCCCTCTTAGTGCCTACTGGGCGGAAAGAGTTACAAAAAAAAAAAAAAATACAAAACATGAACAACAATATAAAAACTTAACAGGACAACTCCGGATAGATAAGTTTAATCAAATGGAGAAAAACTTGGGAAACCAACAGGCTATTTTTAAAAATCAAGCTATTTTATCAAATACGGCAGTAAAGGCTAGTTTTGTTGTCAGTCAAATACTGGCAAAAAAAAAAAAAAAAAAAAAATGAAACCCTTTGCGGATGGAGAGATGACAAAAGAATGTCTGACTGCTGTTGCAGAAATAGCATTTCCTGATAAAATAAATATTATTTCAAACATTAGTTTATCAAGATTCACCATTGCAAGGAGAATTGAAGACTTGTTCGAGAACATAGCAACAACGCTTCGTGAACGCATTGCAAAATTCGAATACTGTTCTTTGGCACTTGATGAGAGTTGCGATATTAGCGATACAGCACAACTGGCTATATTTTACGTGGTATTGACACCAAATTTAATATTACCGAAGAATTGTGTTCACTGATTCCAATGCAAGGGACTACAACCGGCAAAGACCTGTACGATGAACTAAAGTCTGTGTTGGAAAATTTTTCAATTTTATTAGAAAAGATTATTGGTATATCGACAGATGGAGCACGGGCAATGTCAAGCATGGAGGTAGGAGTATCGGGAAGGCTATTTCAAGACATTAAGAAGGTCACAGGAAGGGAAATATTCGTTAACCACTGCATAATTCACCAGGAAAATTTGTGTGCGAAAAGATTGAGTTTGCCAAATGTCACAGTACCAATAATTAAACTAATCAATTTTATAAAGTCGCGCGCGTTAAATCACCGTGAATTTAAAGAATTCCTGAAAGATTTAGAAACTGAATATGGCGACGTGGTTTTTAATACCGAAGTACGTTGGCTTAGTAGAGGTGCAATGCTAAAAAGAGTATACAACTTAAAAAGCGAAATACAATTGTTCTTGGATATGAAGGGATATGCCTTTCCTCATTTTGGTAATAAAGAATGGATGTGCGATTTTGGGTTTCTTATCGACATGACTCAGCATCTCAATGATCTTAATGTGGAACTTCAAGGCAAAGGACAGTTTATTCACAATTTGTATGATAAAATTCAGGGCTTTGAGCGCAAATTAAAATTGTGGAAACAGCATTTTTTGCAGAATAATGTGTGTCACTTTCCGTATTTAGAAAAAGAAAACGTTACTACTTCTCAAAAATACGCACAATATATAGACATTTTAATCAACGAATTTCAATTACAATTCCAAATGTTCAAAGCTGAGAAGACAGCGGTTTCCATGAAAATGTTTTCCTCGCCATTTAATATCGATGTAGATACAGTTTCCGAAGACTTTCAAATGGAAGTGATTGACATGCAGAATAATACCGATTTAAAAAATGTATTTTTCTCAGTAAACATCGAAAATTTTTATAAATCTTATGTGAGCCCTGAGAAATTTCCGCTTTTGACGAAAAATACAAAGCAAATGATGTCTCTGTTCGGAAGTACGTATGTTTGCGAACAATTATTTTCAACCATGAAATTAATCAAAAATGACCACCGATCAAAACTGAGTGATGCACGATTAGAAAGCTGCATACGTGTAGCTACCTCATCAATTCCGGCTGATATTGATCAGCTTGTATCGAAAAAACAGTGCCAAATTTCTCATTAAAAATTTCAAGTAAATTCGTTTTTTTTTTTTTTTTTCTGTTCTTTTCTTGTTTGTTTTTATTTTGCATTTAAAATTTGTATATGAAATCTTTACTTTTTTTAAATTTTATATTTTTTATTCTAATGTTTATTATAAATAAAGTTTTGTAAATTATTAATAAGTGTTACTTTATGTGCGGCCCGCCAAAAAATTTTAAAATTTAAATTGGCCCGTTGATTAAAAAGGTTGCTCACCCCTGCCATAGACTGTTTTGTGTGTTCACCCAATTGATAAGGACCAGTAAGGCCAAAATACCACCTTGGGATAAGTTAATTAAATAGGCTGGGTGTTAATAAGCCTCTTCATTAGTCATACGTCACTAAGTAAATTTTTTTGTAATTAAATAATACAGGCACGAAACTTTTTAATATAGCCTACATGTTATTTCAATTCAAAAATTTTCTCCTGCAAGGAGTTAGATGATAGCATGACTCTGATGCTAACAGGAAAAGTATAATACACAGGGGCAAGACACTACTAATCTGAGGTGGAAAGAATATACCGTATTTTAAATTAAATAAATTTTAAAAAATATGATTAAAAACTGCAACCCGGCATATATACGATGTCACAATATTTTTATTAATTTTATTTAATGAATTTTTGACTAAATATAACTTTCATGATTAATTTTAACTTTTGTTGCAGCGATTTTCTTAATTATAATTAATATTACAGTTTCAATTATACTTGAGTTTATTTCATAAAAATCTTTCTATAAAGCGGGAGTCTCCTATTTAAAAGTAAAAACAAGTTTTCCTTGTAATTACTTTGATAATTTTAACTAGGAAAACTTGTTTGTTGTTTAAATAGAAGACTACCACTTCATAGAAAGATTTTTAATAAATAAATTCAAATATAATTGAAATTGTGATTAAGTTCATGGAAAGTTATTAACCACTAATGTACACTTGTGTGTCATTTATTGTATAATTTGATTGTAAATTTGTAAATTTTAATTGTAAAATTGCCATATGCACTGTCTTTAGTGTTGTATAAATTATGTATTTATATTAAAAAATTAATTGAAAAGCAGGCAAATTTATAAAACGAAAATTAATGAAATTACTAAAAAATTAAAATAAATTTAAATTTGATTATCTTTTATGTGAAACAACACTACAACAATTTCTATAGTTATGTCGCAAAAAAGAGTTGCAGTTAATTTTAAAAAATTCAATTAAGGGTTCAAAAAGTAAAATCCTCCTGGGATGCACCCAGTGCTGGCGCTGATGTATGAGGAGTCTTTGTGCAAACCGCTTTTCGGCGCCCCTATTTTTTTAGGTCCAAAACAAATTGAATATACATATGCGCATTCTTTCACTATACGTAAATAATGAAACACAAAATGATTAGATTACATAAATATTTTATTAATTAAATTGAAATATTTTCATTACAAAGGAAATTTTCTAGCCTTTAAACTAGAGAACTATTTAATTAAGATAGTCAGATCAAATTTATCTAATAATTCACTTTCTATAGAGATTGTTGATATGTTTGATAATCTTTCGTGCGACATTGAGGACCTTAAATAATTTTTTATCTTCTTTAATTTTGAGAAACTTCTTTTGTCAGTGGCAACTGTTACCGTTAAATATATTCTTAAAGCAGCCAAAGTAGACAAATCAAGAATACTAGAGAGCAAAAGAAGTACTACAAGTCATCTCAAAAACAAACTAGAAATCTTCGAAGCTACCGGTGAAAAAACACGTAACATTTATCTTTTCTTAAATACATTAAACATTATTCCACCCACATCCATTGAATGGGAAAGGGCGTTTTCAGTAGCGGGACTTTTCATTAAAATAATAACCAGATTGAGCGATCGGAGTATTGACCGTCTTTGGTTTTCAAAGTCTTATAAAAATTTACAATAATATTTTGTATTATGTTTTATTTAAAAAACGAAAATTACTTTCTAAGTTAGAAGTTTGATCTAAGTTCATTTTTTATTTAAATTTTCAACTCAATTCGAATGCCTTTTTTTGTAAGCAATTTCCAACAAACTTTAATAAAGATTTTCTATTTTGATGCTCCAAAAATCAAGTCGAAATTATGGGTAATTATAAAGTTCCGAAGTCAGGAAATTTCGGAAAATAAACCGGAACAAGAGTTTGTGTTGGTGATGTAGACCAGACAGGAAGGAAACAACATACGTGTTTTAAAACAAACGCGACGCGATGATAAACGACGGAGGGGAATGTCAACCGAGAGAGAGAGAGAGAGAGAGAGAGCTTTGTCAGGGTCGCGAACAGGTGTCGAGTCTACACAATCAAGAAAAAGGGGGGGTTAATGACCAAAACGGACATTGTTAAGTCATGTGAGCCGGAAACCGATAAGGGATAAACAGCCACAAGAACATCTGATAAATCGTTTGAATCCAAAACGTCAGAGAAAAGGGCCATAACGGAGTAAAATACGACCGCAGACTTGAAAAGCTCCGTCAACACCCCTCGGATCTTTCAAGACCCGGATCGGTCTCTGTTTTCGCCTAGAGACAATAGAATGACCAATCGGGATGAGGGAGAGGGAAAACAGGACCAATCAAAAGGGTGAAAATCCTATAAAACCCGAGTCGCAAGGTCAAGACGTCGGTTCTCCTCCGGACAAGTGTTGCCTCATAGATCCAGGACATCCGTCCATCAGCTCGTCACGTCCGTCCAAGCCTCTCCTTCAGAGCAACAGACTCTTCGCTATCCATGCCCCGGGGCACACATCTTCTGAAAACGGACCGCATCCGACCACCGACAACCGGAGATCACCACCAAGATGAGCTAGATTGCATTGTGTATTAATATTATAATTTTATAGTATAATTTAACAATTTAATATATTTTATAGTATAATTTTATGTCAAAAATAAACGGTTTTTGTAAGACACTTGTCATCTTTGCCTCTGTCGCCACTGCCCACATACGATCAGTCCCTAGGCTTTTCCTGACACGCAATTAACTTATTGCCCCTAAAAATCGGCAACTTACATATTTGTGAACATTTCTACGTAATTCAAAGGTAATTTTAATATATATTTTACAGAACATTATTAATATTATGATTTTGGAGGTTGCAGAACGTATTAAATTACTTTTAAAAATAAAAAATAATTATATCATTCGATTTCAAGATATTTTTTATATTTTAAAAATAATTAATTATATCCCGAAATTTTCCGGGATCCCGGGAAACAAGTCACTTTTTTCCCGAAATCTCGGGACAAGCAAAATACCGGGAAATGAGAAACCCTAGTGTAAACCGTCGTCTCCGGATGAACAAACTCATATATAACCGAATTTAACGATTTGTCCGAAGAGATTCGGACAAATCGTTAACATGAGTCAAAAAACAAACACTGTCCCTTCGACACACCCAACGGGTCCCTTCCAATTTCCTTCCTTTTACAAAGCAATTTCAACAATCTAACCTAATCCGTTTATTTTCTTATGGAGGGTAATCATCATGACCAGGGACGGATCTACATACGGACTAACGGGGCTTAAGCCCTGGGTCCCCAAGTGTCAAGGGCCTACAAAAATTGAATTATTTTTGTTAATAATATTTCTTTATTTCTTAAATAAGATATAAAGTTTGTAATTCAACACCATTTCATAAATAAGTATATTTCAACTATGATTTTGATGTTATTGAAAATGAATTTTAAACCCCAATTTAAAGATACTTAATCTAACAAAAAATGGCGGCCTATTGGACTTCAATAAGCCCTAGGCGCTAAAAAACTTAGATCCTCTCCTGGCTATCATCCTCTCGTTTTAAAAGTATTGACTGCATTACAAATAGATGCAGCTTTATTGTAAATTGTTATTAGAATAGCTACTCTGAATTGTGTGGCACATTTGTGTGAGGTTCGCCGACCGACTGCGTTAGTCAGGATGTCGCGCGGTCACGACTAACGTGTGGGAGTGGAAAAATTTACGGAGACAGATCTTCCATCGCAAACCTTTTATTAAGTATAAAAAATGGCGCTTACAACTGCTCTTTTTCTTCGGCGCAAGGCCTATCCGTCGGATGAATCAGTCCGCGTAAAAAATGTTCAGTCAATTCGACGGTCGGTTTCTCTTCTTCTTGCTAAGATGAGGAGGAGAACGTGGACCTCGGGGCGCACAACACAACTAGTAGGGATGATTTTTCGGCGGCGGGACCTGTACGATACTTGCCAGGATGAGATGGCGAAAATCTATTCCAAAACATCGACCAACTTTTCGTTGTTGAACAGCAACCAAAATCCAAGAGCAGAGCACTCCAAACTAAGAACTAATAACTAATAATCGAGAACGTCACATCCTTTCTTTGATGGTTTTTATAAGTTTCTCCTGGGTCCCAGATCGAACATTCCGATAGGTCGATGCCGATTCGTCCCCGCTCTCCAATTGGTCCCCCTCTCGTTACGAATTGTGACGAGATCGGAACCCAGATCGTGGGACGAGTCAATCTCGACCGACAATTCGATCCCTATCGAAGATGTTCGATCCTAGTACTCAAATTAATCTATTGTTTCAACCTGAGAAGACCGACTTTCTCGGAAATGTCTACAAACATGTCCTTTTATGGACATAAAATACAGTGGTGCCTCATATAACGTACTTAATCCGTTCCAGGTGCACGTCCGTTAAGTGAAACGTCCGTTATACGAAACGCATTTTCCCATAGAAATACATGTTAAAACATCTAATTCGTTCCGCAGCATAAAATAACCGTACTGTATCATAAAAAATGAACATGTGGTACGTTCTTTTATTCCTCCGCGTAACTCTGCGCGAGCGACATCCGTTTAAAAATTCCTGCGGAACGCGTTCCTAAATTCCGGTGGCAGCGCGCGCCGTCGAACGGCAAAAACGGCTGCTTGTAGCAGTAGTTTACGGTGGAAAGCAACGTGGCGTCCTCCATGGATCAGATAGTTTCGTTTCCGGGTCCATTATGTGGTTTTATGAATGAGAATTTAGAAATTGCGAAAGCGCGAGTTAGCGCACGCGGTGATGTAAGTGTCTTTACGAATTTTTTTCGAGGCTATTTTTAAATGCTCTTTCAACAAATAATCCATTTTATGGTTAAATTTTACAATTGGGACCCTTCTTTTGCCTTTTAAAGCTCATATTTTATAATTATAAATTCCTCCATCACGATACTATCGATAGTGCGGGCGCCGCCACCTTTCTTTCTTTCACCGTCGTTCCTAAATGCCTACAAACAGAAGCGCATTCCCGTAGTAGCGGAGACGCAGAGCGACCGCTATTAAAGAACGCACGCATGGAGCAGTCACCAATTATGCGGGAAAGTCCGTTGTTCGCAGCCAGTCTGTTGCTCGAGTCACGTAACGGCCAAACAGAAAGTCCGTTGTTCGCAGCGTCCGTTATTGAGGCGTACGTTATACGAGGCACCACTGTATTCATTTTTCGTTTTTTTTTTCCTTTTGACGGTTTCTTTTTACAACATAAAATTATTTTAATTATAATTATTAGTTTCTATTTAAAAACGAAAAAGAAATTTCTTTTTCCTTTTTGCACGAATTCTAGACCCATTTCCGAAGCTTCACATTTGCCTGCGTGACAATCCAGCCATTAACCAACAACTTGTTCATAAAACAGATGCCTAGGTCTAAGGATTCCCAAATCAAGTAGTTGTAATTTGTGAATTGTGTGTCGAGATAGCTTCAAAAGAATTATACTATTAGCTCGGGCTAATTCCAGTGCACATAAATTTTTTATATGAGTGCTATGGCCATCAAGTAACATAATTATTTTCTTTTCTGTTATTGAATAATATATTCAATAAAATGTTGAAGCTACTCTAAGAAGAGTAGCTGTTTATTAATTCTTGTTCTGAAACTTTTATAGGACTCTCTAGTGGGCACTATTCCACTCGGTGCATTTCTTTTTGTACGCTTTATATTAGCGAGGTTAAGGCCGAAGTTTTAAACGCGAAAACGTGTACGTCGGACGTTCAGCGCCGTTTTTCTGTAAGCCTAGAAGTTTGACAATGGCCTTTGGAAAGTCAGTGGAATCATGCTTGACATTCCAAAGGCCATTGCCAAACTTCTACGCTTACAGGAAAGCGACGCCGAACGTCCAATGTACACGTTTTCGCGTTTAAAACTTCGGCCTCAACTTCGCTATTAACTTACTTTTGTAAGTTAATAGCGAAGTTGAGGCCGATATTTGAATAGTTGAAGTTGAGTTGCAGTTGAGTTGAGTTGAAGTTGAGTTGCAGTTGAGTTGAGTTGGCCGAATAGTTGAAGTTGAGTTGCAAGATTCTGGACAGGACAAAATCTGTCCAGAATCTTGCAACTCAACTTTCATCTACATTCCAATTTCAACTTTCAATGTTGACACTATCGAAATAATGAATAAGAAGTACTATGATCAAGTCACATTTATTTTAAAAAATTTTATGTTTAAAATTGTCTCGGTTAGAAAGTGGCTGTAAAATATAATGCGTGACGTATTAGTCATAATAAACATTATGAGTTATATTAGCTAAAGATAATTTATGTTATTAATTTATATTATCAAGTATTTAAAAAAACACTTTTATATAACAAAACTTTTCTAAAGTACAGTGATGCCTCGTACTTCGAATTTAATTCGTTCCAGCAGGCCTTTCGAACTCTGAATTGTTCGAAGTCCGAATCAATTTTCTCCATTAGAAATAATGGAAGTGAATTAATCCTTTTCCAGACACTAAACAATATTCATTTCGATAAACTTATACAGTAAATACATATAACTTAAGATAAACATAATATAATTAAATGGTCTAAATAATAAATTTAAACATGAAAATAATAAATAAAACACGTAAATACAGTATAATAAAATAAAAATTGCATTTACTGTATATTAATGAGAAGTGGTAAAGGAGCTTTTGGAAAAGCTTCGGGACTTTTGGCTCACTATATATATATAGTGTGCCAAAAGTATATTTGTCATATATATATATATATATGGCAAATTTAATAAACCTATTTTTTCTTTTCTTTAAATTTAGTAGCTTTCCTTCAGCGTAATCAAAAAAATAGTTAAATATGAAATTATGATTTAATAGCACTAACAGATTATAATAGGCTTATTAAGACGGCCGGATGGCAGCCTACCGCTCTGGGGGACCCGGGTTCGAATCCCGACGGGTCGATAAATTCCCCGAAATATTTTGGGAGTGGTCCGTCCGAATATGTCGGGCCCCGTCCCTCACCACCCCGCCGTTTCATTGTCGGCCTGGTCGAACCCAGAGGCCCTAAAATGGGCTTGTTAATGGAGGGCCTCTTAATGCCCACAGGGCGGAAAGAGTTAATGTACGTAAATCGTATTTTTTATCGTTAAAAAAAGCTGCTACCGATAATGATTTCGCGACATTATATGTAAATATGTAAACTTTCTAAAAATCAATAATATAAAAAAATTATTTTATTTTAATTGAAAATAAATAATAAAATGAAATAAAAACACGACTGCATAAATAATCAAAGAAAGAAAGAAAGCGTCCGTCCGTCAGATGACGTTAGGTGACGTCATTCGTAACGCAGTTTGTGAAATTCGCAAAATTAGGAAATTGTGGTTTACTTCGTTTGCTGTAATTTAAAAGAAAAACTAATATACAAATGGAGGAAGACGCAGTTTTAACAACCCTGAAGATTCTAATTATTGGGGAAAGTGATGTAGGAAAATCCAGGTAAATATCATATTTTGAAAAATTGGAAATCATATTAACAATCATTAATTGTGAAGAGTTCTCATTACAAAAAAAATCTTTATTAGTTTTGAATAACGCATAAAGGATAATGTTAAAGGTTTGACCTGATTTTATATTTAAAAATAGCAGATTCATTACACAAATGTAATTGCTGCAACAAATAACTTCATTTGTTGAAAAATTTTAAAATAAAGGGCTATTTTGATGATTTATTTTAATGAATTAGCATGCAAATGACGTGCTATTCTTAACTAATTAAGAAAATTTGAAATGGACACTTTAATTAAAGTTATATTTGCTGTAATTGTAATACATATCTGTAGGAGTCAAAGTGATCATCCTATGCTTCAACATTTTCTCCAACAATATCTCCAATTGAGAAAATATTTAGAAAAATCAGCTGCTTTTTGATATTGCAGAAATTTTCTTCGGTTTGTCTTGGATGAGTTCAGTTTGCCCAAAACATTTTCTCATTAAAGTTTTTTCAGTTTTGGTAAAGATAAAAGGATTAATGTTACCTTAGGTAGCCCTGGCAGCTCGTCTCTAATTCCAGCAAGGAAACTGGGACGCATGTTCTAACCTAACCTAACCTATTCTAATAATTTGGTTGCTAGTAATTATGGTAATTTATTAGAATAGGTTAGAATGTGCGTCCCACTGTTTCCTTGCTGGAATTAGAGATGATCTTGGCTACCTAAGGTACATTAACCGATAAAAGTTATTAGATGCTAGATTGGGCGAATTGGATGATTGCAGAAGAACGGCAGTTTTGTGTTTTGCCGGATACATAATGATTGTAATTGCTGCATCTGGTTTTGCATGATCGTCATGAGGTGTTCAACTTCTCTGTCATTTTTTGGGTTTAAGAGGAATTTTTGTGTGCCGTAAACTGTTTAGATAAAATATATTAACCAATTGCTTGGCCTCTAGGAAAAATTCTAAACAATTGTTCTCCTTTGTGTCAAAAAATATTAGACAAATTCTTGGTGTTTTTAGTCTAGGTTCATCTTTTTTTGTTCTTGTTTGTTTGGTTTCTCTGTCAAAGCTATTTCTTTGTCAGTAATGACATTCTCAGTTCAATCTAGTCAATATCAAACATCTCCAATATGTTCTGCAAGATTTTGGGGTAGAACTATTTTTGCTGTTTTGTGAGAAAATGAGAAAAAAAGGCAGGTTTTGGCTTCTTGTATTATGATTTTATTACATGGTCCTACAGATATCTTTAGCTCTTCTTGCAATTTCTGCAATATTCTCTTTGAACAGTTTCTCTTTCATCACTTTTTCAACATTTTCCTCATTTTTTTTGTAGTTTGGAGTTGTTTATTATATTGATCATTGGTTATAGTGATAGTGACTCATGCAGTTTTGAATCATTTATATCACTTATAACATCTTGATGTTGAAAATTCCCTTCCAAAAATGATGTTTTGTTGTGATGTATATTTCTGTTGGGTTTTTCCCAATTTAATCCAAAATTTGATGCACGTTTTCTGGTGTGTAAACATATCATGACAAGTTTCAAGAATGTTTTGCCATTTTGTTGTTATTATATACCCATTCCTGGAATTTTTTGAGTACATTCTACATAAATGAGTTATCATATCTCCTTCTATATTATTGACAATTACTCGAAGAGACATCCATTGTGTAACGTATTACAAGTTAGCTTCAAAAAGTTCTCGGAATTACGCTGGATAAACAATGAAAAAGGGAACATGTAATGCATGTCTTAGCCAAACATGTCAGGAATAGAGAAATGTGTTCAAACAAATCCATACTCACTGCAAAGATGACAAGTTACCATTCACCAAAGTTAGATGTCATAAAACAGAATCTGTTGAAAATGTTGTGGAAGAACATGCAAATATCAAATTTTGTGTGTTTATTGGGGAAATACCCTCTGAGACTTTGCTTCAGGATGCCTATGTTGAATCTGTTATGAAGCATTCTCAAGTTTATAACTGTCAAAAATGCTTTCATGGGGGGCTAGAAAGTATCATTGATGATTTGTGAAATGGTCGTCCATCAACATCAACATCTGAGGAGAAAGTGTTGGTTGTACTGGGATTGTGAGGTCAGACAGATAGCAGTCAGTTGAGCAGAGTGCCAAGACAGCAAGAATTTTGGTTGAAAGTTATCATTCCATCCTACGTGATCAGTTGAACATGCACCATGTTTGCCGACACATGTACTATGAATGTTCATGGCAGACCTCATGAGATTTCTACCTCTTCCCCCAGTTGAGAGATGCCACTTCAAGAATGCAGATGAGGTTATACAGAATGCGACAGCACAGATGGCTTCCAAGAATGTTTTCAGCAGCTATACCAGCATTGGCAAAAGAGTGTGGTTGCCAAAGAACGATATTTTGAAGGACATGTTGCTTGATTTGTCAATTATACACATACTTTCGAGTAATAAACCAATTCTGGAAACTATTTGAAGCTATCTTGTATAATGTGACATCTTTAAGTAGTGTATCCTCTCCATAGCAACAAGAATTCTGGAAAGTGTATTTCTTATAATTACACTAATACTTTGAAATGAACAGTGTCATTGGCTTGCTTATTTAGCTGCTTGACAAGGAAACATGCCCTATGTTTGTTTGAGTTTTGGTGGTGACCTAATAGGGTAGATGTACCAGTTTTGGCCAGTGTACCAGTTCTGGCCAGAAAACAAATTTAACTTAAAAATATAATCACCACATATTCAAATCTGTCCAATGAAACAAACTTTTATTGTTAACTGTTCACACAGTTAACAATACAAGTTTGTTTCATTTGTGATTATATTTTTAAGTTAAATTTGTTTTCTGGCCAGAACTGGTACTACACTGGCCAAAACTGGTACATCTACCCTAGTTATAGACTTTTTTTTTATTCTGTGAAGAAGGAGATGGGGGAGGGGTTTTGGCAGGTATTCAACAGTGTTAACTTTAAACATTTGCTGTCAAACTTCAAACAACCTTTTATTATGCAGCCTTTTTTATTGTTCTTCAAATGCTTTTGGTCATTTGATTGACCTTCAAGTCAAACAATTTCAATTTCTTCTGAACAAAACTTGGAATCAAAATTGAAGAGTAATAAGAAAGGCTGCATAACAAAAGGTTGTTTGTTATGCAGTTTTTGATGTAATTTTTGTTTTGATTGTTTTTAATTAAGTGCAGTTTGAAAAGAGTTTAAACATTTGCTGATTTTGGAGAGTTTCTTGTTTTCAGTTTGAAGGATTTCATTGCATATGTTAAAATTTTTTGCAATTTATGATGCTAAAATATTATTTGGTCAATTACTTTTGTTTCAGAACATTTGCTTTTTTCCCATAAATTTGGTCACAGTAAAATACACTAACTTGTAAAGCTGATAAATAAGTTTATTTTAGTATTTTTGTATATTAATTTGAATTGTTTCATATGTGACTATATAATTATCATTGTGAGATCTGGAAATCCTCTTGACACAAAATTATAATAAATTATATCCGAATTAATAATTACCCTTTTCTTATATCCGAATATAATACGAATTATAATAAAATTGTTCCCCATATCGACTCGAAAATTTTCCTATTATAAACATCCTGTTAAAAACTGTCCTGGATATAAACATCCTGCCTCAAAACGGTCCTGGACGAGAAAATATGCGTCCCCGGCCGTATAACTGTCAACTATCCATTGTTCTTACGCTGAGTACAGATCATCTTGCAACTTAAGTTTATAGTTAGCGCCCGAATTTGCCGTATTGTTTCCAATCCCGGGAACACCTATGGCCTAAGCACCTGCACGTGACCAAAATTCCCAGCAAAAAGATATATATAAGATGTTTCCTTCCTCCCCCGTTGGAGAGTCTTTCATCGATTAAGATCGAGTCGCGATCTTACCCTGTGTGCCTACAGAATATATTTGACTATTGTGCCTCAAGTGCCATCGAACCTTCCCTAGAAAGGAATATTCGATCATCATGACAAACAGCATATTTGAATTACTGATTGTCCCAGAGGTATGGAACCCACTTAGGTGAACTCTCTCTCTCTCTCTCTTCGCATGATAGGGATATATAGCTTTATATATATATGTCACCCCTTTTAATGTCAGATTTTTGTAACGTATATTTTGTTTCCATTAAATCGTTGTTATCCTGTTAAATGGTGTCTTGGTTGCTCGAATATTCGCCTATCATCTTACCATGACTCCACTTTCCCTCCTACACTCGACCAGATAAAAAGCAGTCCCGTCCCTACGGGATCCCTACCGACAAATAAGCCATCTCTGACTCGTGGGCAAGTCCCTCCGACTTGTTGCCTGCCGACACTAAACAGAGGTCTGACCTCGTTGTCCCTCCTCGGTACCCACATCATAATTCTTGATGATAATTCAGATTTCAATGTGTTTAGTTTCTAAAACATGATTATATCTGGATTCTAAAAATTATAGATAAGAAAAATATGCTGTATCAGTAATCACTAGTATATATCTAAAAATCTACTAAAATTCTCTTGATCATAAGAAGTATAATCACTTGCATTCATTCTGTTTTATTACTTTCAAAATAGTTGCAAATCTATATAATTGTTTGAAATCTCAACATCGTTAGATACAGTTGAATATGTATATATCCATAAATTCAAAGACAAGTACTGGTAACAAATTTTGCTTTAATGTTTTTTGAATGTAGTATTACTATTTTATTTCATTTGTGGGTAACCATGCAGAAAGGCTATATTAATTTGTTTATATTGTAAATCAGTGAATGAATAAAATGATTTATTGATAGTGTTTATTTTAATTCAATGTAAATTGTGTATGTAGATTATAGTATTAAACTGGTAAAGTAATCCCTTTTGAGCCTATGCCAATCTATTTTAACATAAATAAAAATATTAAATTTTACAGAATAATTTTTTAAATAAATTTAAAATATTTTTATATATGATAAATGTGATTATATCTTATTAAATATATAGCAAAAATTATTATGCAAAGTTGCTGAAAAAATGGCATCATCTAGATGCATGTTAGTGCCATACTTTCAAATTTCCTGCTATTTCAACTATTTTTGAGAAAAAAGAATATATTTAATAATGAACAATGTCAAATGTGAATAAAAATGAAATTAAGCTATCATCTGAAAGCTTTTAAACGTTGTCTTATGATTAAAAGTGAAGAAAGGCTCGCAAAAGAATATTTTGTTTTTGGAATTTTCTGCCAAACCATAAAGTTTTTAAAACATAAGACAATTAGAGGAGAGGGATTCAGATAAGATTTGAATGAAGAGAATTTGAATGTAAAGAGGTTTGAGAAAATTCAATATTTGGAGACTTCTTTAGTTTTAAAACAAGTAAAAATCTATTAAAATTCTCTAGATAAAAAGCTGCTGTGCTGCTTTCCAGAAATGACAAAGTTGAGTCTTTGAATATGTCAAGAACTGTGTGAAAAGTAAACATGTTTTTTTGTTCTGTACAATTACTTTGGCAGGTTCTTCTCTGATTTATACAATATTCTTCAGAACTGAAAAACAAAAAAAGTCGATTCTGTTAATTAGAATAATTTATGCATATAGACAATTCTACTAATTGGATTAATAGCAGGTAGTTGTATTGTTAATATTATATGGAGTATAACTTTGGATATATATATGAAAAGAACTTGAATGTGATGATGTGATAAAATGCAATAAAAACCAAACAACCAAACCTTCTTACTAACAGTGACAGCCGAACATTTAGGGTTGATTTACACACAACAGTGACCGTTTGGTACATAAACATCGGTAAATATCACACACAGCCAATCAGAGTTTCATCTACGACATGTGATCTGTATTCTGTCAATCATACAAGTGTCGTACATGAAATTCTGATTGGCTATGTGTGATATTTATTGATGTTTATGTACCAAACGATCACTGTGCCTGCACGTCACTGTTGTGTGTAAATCGACCCTTAGAGGTTGACAATGGTTTACAGATTGGGTAGACTGCGGTTCAGAAAAATGTCATTACAGAGATTGTGTTTCTTGCTTGCCACAATGTAAACAGCAATTAGAAACAAGTTATTTGACCTACTTTCTAAACTGACTGGACAGCAGGTTTGGAGGGCTTTTTAATTCAAGTGGTAGTTTTGTTGGTGGAAAAGTTTAGATAAAAATGGATATCATTCCTTTGATAAATGTTGTAAACAGTAAGAATTGACAAAATTATTCATAAATTAATTGCTTGGAGCAAAAATAACAATATTAAATACTGAGCACTGAACACAAGACAGTGTTATTTATCAAACACCTGGCTTTTTCCACCTTTATTAGTTGATCAACTAATAAAGGTGGAAAAAGCCAGGTGTTTGATAAATAACACGGTCTTGTGTTCAGTGCTCAATATACAGTAAAAACATGGTTTCATGAACATTTAAAATATTAAATACTTTAAATTTGTTATAAACATTCCAATTTAGATATTCAAATGGTGAAGACTTAAAATTACAATTAATTTAAATCAGATGCATTTATTTACAATTCAAGTATCATGTTGGTTATAAAATGTTAATGCATTTCGGGGTCATTGTAGTTAATCCCCTAGTCAGAACGTTCTGTTAAACAAACGAGACAATTTTAATAATTACCAAAATCTTTTTTAGAAATAAATAAAATAGTAATAGTAGTAATAAAATATTTAAAATTATTCATTTCGACAATTACAAAGGAAGACAGTAATACGATATCGAAACAATTCCTTAAAAATCTATTTCAAAGATGAATTTCGAATTTGGTATAAATTTTTTAAATATGGATTTGTTCATATTTTAAACCATATTGGTGATGAAATTAAATATTGAAATGGAAAAGGGTTGTCATTAACTGCCGAACAATGGTTTTTGATGGCCTTAAGATTTTATTTCCAGAAGCTTTCGGAATATAGCTGGCGACCTTTTCTGACGTCACAAAGGAATCACCCAATTGGCCGAACGACTCCTAAAACAGGGGAGTAATGGCCAAGAAAGTAAGAGTCAATGTTTTGCCAAAGATCGTGTAGAGGGCATTCAGAAATAGACGCTCGTCTTTGCAACGCATTATAAACTGCAGTTCAGCCAGCCAATATCTACAGGCCGTTCTGTTGTTTAACGTAAATTCTGTCTCTGCAATCGGCTGCAAGAAGTACTTTGATCCTTCTAGGATCATCTTCAGGTTACGCAAAGATTTAATGTTGCTATGTATATGAGAGATTAAAGCTACTTACAACGTTAATTTGTATTAGTTTTCTTTTAATAAAAAAGTAATCAAGTATATCAAAAATATAAAAACTGAACTTCTTAACAAATACTGGATGAAATGTACTTCATCACAGAAGCAACCTTTAAAATCCAGTAACGCATGTCTATACAAAAGCTAACGTTTTCAACCCCATAGGGGTCTTCATTAGGCAAAGTTCATACGAGAATCCAAATACAAGTGGAACGGAACAAAAAAACCGAAGCAAATGTTATTCAAATTTAAAATTGTAAAATTAAAATAGAAAATGGAACATTATGCTCATGTCGAGATGATGATTACGCATGTGTAATATCCAGCTTGTGAAACTGCAAATATAAATTGAAATAAATCAATGCGAAGTCATTTGTGGGGTTTGCACTCAATCAACAAAATTTCCAGGCGTGTGAGATGTTGGTTGCTTCCTTAGAGTTGATACACGTGTTATGCAATCCCACCTTATAGATTTCAAGAGTCTCCAAGGTTCTGAGCTGGTCAGTATGGTGTGAGTTCTATTTTAGAGGATGATATGAAAAATTACATGAAAATAAAATGATATTAATGTCATACTTATTCAACACAATTTTCTATTTAATTTTTTTATAAGGATGGTACAGGCAATTGCCATGTAATTCAGTTGCCATGCTATGCAATTCTCTTTTAGATTTTAATTGATTGGTCACTAAGCTAAATTGATCTAGCAGTTATTGACAGTTTTAGTATATTTTAATGGTAGCATAAATAAAAGGATATATCTTATGTCATCTCATGAAATACCCTAATTATAGTTTGAAATTTAGTGTTTGGTTTATTTAAATAATTGGTTTTAATCTTTAGTGACTATTAGAATGAATTAATTTAGTCATATATTCAAAAACTGATAGTTTAAATTTCACAAAACAGTTGCCTTTTATCATTATTGATTGATTGACAACAGAATTTATATATAATTAAAGGTCTCTTATATTTTAATTTTTTTTTATAATTGAATTTAGTTTTAATTGTAATAAATAATAATATTATTTGTAGTTATGATTTAACAGTAGTAAAAAATAAAAACTGTTGAAATGAACACTAAAATTTTTATCTTTTCAATAATGAATTTGAAAATTCTATCCATCTGTTTTGTAGGCAGAATTTAAATATGACATCATGTTGTATATATACAGAAATATACCTTAGTGGATTCTTGGATAAATCATCAAGAGTATTTAGAATTTTTTTATTTCATGTGAATTTTTATAGGAAATCAACTTGTTGAAAATATATTTAAAAAAAAAGATTTCAAAGGCACTTTTAAATGTTGAAAGAATCCACAGCTTTTAGACAGAGGATATGGAGCAAAACATTGTTTTTAAGCAATAAAAATTGATTGTATGATAAAGAAAATCACAAAGAAGAAAGAAACATGTGCAGAATATATTATAGCTAATCTTTAACTAGCATTTTTGCTATATTCTTAAACAATGAAAATTTGTCTTTTTGTATTAAAATCGAAAAAATCTGAAGTATATGCTGAGCTGAAAAAAATACTTTTCAATATATTGCATTATCTAATTTATCATACTTACAATTATTCACAAGTCTAAAATTATCTTATTTTAAAATTTAGATTATATTTGCATACTTAAACTGTTAAATTATAAAGTTATTTATATATTAAAATTGTTTATTAGATATTAAGTTGGAGTTATTTAAGGTGACTTGATTATCTTAATATCATTAGAATATTAATTTATAAGTATATTAAAACAATGTTTTGAAATTTGATAACCAATGTGTATTCAACAACTGATGACCTATCAGATTAGGTTAAAATGTTGTTTATTAAATAATATGTTTATGTAGTTGATGGTAAACTCATATTTTAAATATGACATCTTCCTTCAGTTCAGTAATTTCTTTCTGTTGATATTTTCAAAACATTAATTGGCAACATGGATTTCTTAATTGCAAAATTTATAAATTCATATTACACAATTTTATATAAAAGTAAAGCTAATAATTGTACTTGATGTTTCAGTATATGACCTGAGGAATTAATTTTCTGATAGATTTATTTGAATAATAATTGAAAAAATATTAATCATATAATGATCTTTTTTTTCTTTTTACATGTATCTGAAATTTTGAATTCACTAAACTTTAATTGATTTTATTTCTAAAAATTCTCTAGTTTGTTGCTGAGGTTCACAGATGATGTTTTTGATGCAGGATTAGCTGCAACAATAGGTAAGTAACATTTGAAAATGTTCAATATATTAATATTATACAGGGTGTCCTGCTCAAATCTCCCTAGTTTTAAATATCTGTATAAAGATAGGTTAATGAAATGTCTGTTGAAAATTCAACTAATACTTCTAAGTTTTATGAGCATATGCTCAAAATATGTGCATTCTATTTCACAGAAGGAAAATAGCAACACTGCAGGAGGAAGAAGCCCAGTCACTTGCATCTTGCATGAGTACAACTACAGTCACTTATTTAATGTTTAAATACTTAAATTGTGATGTCCATAACATCTTTCTCTTGTTGTATGTTGAAAATTTCATGTTATTACATGGCTTTTGAGGTTTTAAAAATGTTTGTGCACTCTCAAATTTATGATATTGTGTAACTGTCTAGTTGACAAAATTTTTTTAAGTACAGTATCTTAATTCCTTTTGAGCCCCTCACAATTAACCTTCACACCTTCAATCTGAGAGCAGATGTAAATAAATCAGTCTAAAAATGAAAACAAAGTGCAAAAAATGAGAAACATTTTAAAACTATTCTGTTTATCATTTTCATTTTTTGTCTTAATAATTTTGATAGTGTAACAAAATTACTGATTAAATTTTTTTTAAGTTTGTTAATATTTTATAAAATTTGGAAAGTTTATTAAGGGGCAACTTAATAAATTTATAGCTTTGTAACAGATTACAGGCTTTATTGATGAAAAATAAATAAAAACAGTGTTTTACTTTTCCTACTTATGTTTACAACATGGGAAAATATTGGAATCATGTCAAATTTGATCCTCCGAATTTTTTGCAAAGCTCTGCATTTTGAGATCTAAATCCAAAAATGGCAACCAAAAAAAATTCCATGTGTTGGTGTCTATTTCATTTAATAAATCAGTATGGGGTAATGATTAAGAAATGAAATTTAGTGCAGTAGCTTGTGTATAAAGGGCATTGATGCTATTAAATTTTGAAGGTTATAGATCAAGGAGTGGGAAGACAGACAGGGATCATAACTCAAGTCAGATTTCATGATTTTACTCATTATTAGCAATTATAATTTTAGATAAAACTTGTCTCTATCCTCAAAATTAAACTATTTGCAGTTTTGTAATTATTAATAATATAAAATTTGTTTTTTAACAAAATCTTGTAATGGATGGTACTGCAAACTAATTTTAAATTTGTTCTATTATAATTTTCATGATGACTCAGGATATCTTCTAATTTAACTTTGAAGTTAAGACTATTTACAAAAATTATGAATCTATCCATTTATCCTTTTAACACAACCACAGAAGTAACAGTTACATTGGATTGAAGAAAAACTTCATTAAAAAGAAATAATAATAGATAAAAATTCACAAAGTTAAAAACAATATCAAATATCAGCCTTTACCAAAGCATCAGATCCTCAAATAAAAGACTGCCGTTTGATATTGTTTTTAACTTTGTGAAGTTTTTACATATTATTTGTTTTTTAATGGAGTTTTTTCTTCAATCCAATGTAACTGTTACTTCTGTGGTTGTGTTAAAGGATAAATGGATACTGAAAATGTATATTTTTGTAAATAGTCTTAATTTCAAAGTTAAATTGTTCTATTATGTTGTCATGTTTTCACAGGAAAAGTTATTAAAGATTATAAATAAATTTGGCACTTGAGGTAGACGTTAGGTGCCTCAAGTGCCAAATTAGGAAAAGTTATGTGTTTTTTGTTTCTGGATTTTTTATTTGATGAAATGTCTTGTATTTAAATTTTAATAATTCTGCAACTCTGAAAACTTTTTCTAATTAATAATTTTAACCAATTAAAAATTTTAATTTGCAAAATTTAAGATAACTCATAAGAATGGTATATATATATATATAAGCAATTTTTTTACTGACAGGCCATATATCTTCTAATAGACACCTCCTGCATTTAATTACCGAACTGGCTGACTGATTCAGCACTTATTAGCCTATGGTTATGTTCTACAAAAAAATAAAGAAACCAAGTAAAGAACAAATCTAAATATACAGATATAGCAAAGGATAATTAACAACCCCCCTTTGCTAATTTTGGTCAACTGACTAGGATAAGATGCACTCAAAAATGAAACCAGAAATTTTCAGTTTTGCCAGAAACTGGCATCTATTTGAATCTTTGCTGTTAGGTTTCATTTATGAAAATGCGAGCAGAGGGAAGAAACATGTGAAAACTAACTTTTTGGACTAGAATTCGCAATCATGACATTGTTTATATAGAAGCGAGAAATTCATTTCTCATACAAACATGCCAGAAATGCACACAAACATCTAGATCCCGTGCAAACATTAGTTTTAAATTATGCTGCTGTGGCAAATAGTACCAATAGCTAAAAGCTGTATTGGTGGTATTTTCTGATTTTCTGACATAATTACAAATTGTTTGTTTATAATTTGTAATTTAAATTATTTTTATTATTTGTAATTACTACTAGTTAATAATGAAAATAAGTTATTAGCCTTTAAATAAAAGAAAACGTTCTCAATCTAAATTATAATGTCAAATGAAACAAAACCCATAAACATAAAATAATATTTGGACTTGACTCCTTACAAATAATGTATATCATTGTGGCCAATTAATTTTATTTCATTCACTGTTTAGTCACTTTTTCCTTGCTTGGAGTTACCATTCTCACTTATTTGGAAGTAATTTTCTGTTTCGAGGCCTGCATGCCTTCCACTTGTTCCTCGGAAACACATTGACCTCTTCTGTGATTCTTACACATGGGTCCTATGACCCGAACCTTTCTGTGCCACTCATTTTGACTTAGGATTGAAAGATGATTTCTTCTAGACATGGTGAAACTAACAATGTACCTTGAACCTCTTACTGGTGTGAGTTATACGATGGACAAAGTACATAACATTTTCGAACAGCTTAAATTTGTTCTTCAGGTGATACACAGATTAACACAGATGGAACATGGAGTAAATAGAACATGAAGATTTGAAAATTAGATTGAATCCATGTCTTGTGAAATCATTATCATATCGGTAACAGGTTCAAGGTACATAGTTGACTTCACCCCAGTGTTGTTTGGATGTAGATGTTTACCATTTAGTCATGGTGAAACTCTCATTATATTGGCACAACTGATTTGAATTTAGCCTGCAGTGTTACCATTTTCCTTCTAGAGACCAATGACACTGCCATGAGTCAGTGGTGGAAATTTTGAGTATGTGAAACTTTAGTATTAGCTGACTTTTCGATAGAGATTTTATAATTTATCTTCATCATAATTTCATTTTAGAGATATTTGAAACTTGGAAGATTTGAGCAGGATGTAATGTATATTAAATTATTATAAATTATTATGAAAATTTTAAAGTATTTTTAAATCAGAATACAGTAAACTTTCAGTAACTTGGACAACCTTTACCCTATTAATCCAAGTTATTGGGTGTTTTCTCCAAAGACATGGAAAATGATAAAGGGGATATACAGTAGAGTAACTTTTGATCAGCTCTATACCAGTTGTGTATATAGTTGTGATCCTTGGAAGTTTTACTGTACTTTGTAGGTTATACTGCTGAATTTATTATTACAGGAAATATTCTTAGAGCAAACTGGATGTGAGACAATGAGATATATACAGTACACTATATATTGCTGTATACTGTAGTGTCATGAAATTTTTGAGCTCAGTTGCTGTAATAATGAGATATAGAAACTCACCAACTGACTTCCATTAGTAGGTAATAATACAATAAAACATTTTTGAATAGGTGAAAAACATTTTTATTGTATTGTTACAGGAAATGAGCTCAAAACTTTTATGATAGTACACTATACAGCAATATACAGTCTTTAGTAACTACTGACTACAGTAATATAATGCATGATATTGCAAATACTCATTAATTATAATTTTTCTATTTTCAAGTAATGTTAAATTTACTGTAAGATTTTTCAAAAAAAATTGAGTTTGCAGGGGTTTATTGTACTTCAATTTTTTTATTTGTTATATTAGAAAAGTTTATTATTTACATGTGAAATTCTGTTAATCATGATTCAACTGATCAGGGACTTGGTCAGTTGTGATCCTTGGAATTCAAAGTTAAGAGAGAAGAATTTGTAAATTACATACAAATGAATCTTTAACACTTCGGGTAATATAAGAAAATGGTCATTGTGAATTAGTTTCAAAGGAGAACATAAATAGCAGAAGTATCAGAGAATATTTTGCTGTAGAAAGGATGATACTAACAAGCAGTGCTCTGGGCTGACTCTCATTTTCACAATTTTTGTATTGTCATAGAGATCAGCAGAAGACATAATAGATGATATAATTTCAGTTGTGGGGGGACAATTACAAGAATCTGCAAGTTATTAGATTGTAAAAAATTAATATAAAATAATACAAAGTATTTTTATGGTTACTATCAATTTTGTGTAAATTGTGAACATTTTCTAAAGCACTTAAATAATTATGCTTTTGCTATTTTCTCTTTGACATTCTTTTGTAAAAGTTGAAAAACAAAAAACTAGATCTTAAAACTGCAACTTAGCCTGAAATACCTATAAGTTTTTTCAATACCAGAACCAATTAACTTCCAGGAATGTTCTGTGAACTTCCTTTTTACCCTTTGATCATATCTTGGTGACAACTTTATACTGGATGGGTTATCTTTTAAAAAATTTACTAAACTACTTACTATGTTTCAAAAATTATTTACATGTTTTCATATAAACTTGACTTTTTATTTCATAAAAAAGAACCAAAATTACATGATAAATTACTCCTGTAACAGAATCACAATAAAGAAAAATCATTAAATGAAAATTTTGTAAAATGGAAGTTCTATTGTACTTTAAACATTACAGAAGAGATGCTTTGAGCATCTGATCTCACATTTAACCAGTTTTTAATGAGTTTAATAACAATGACTTTTGTTTTGTTACCTTTATGAATATAGAAATATTTAATAAAATGTGATTTTAAGAAATTAAGAGTTTGGTACCACCAAATATATGAATTGATTAACTAATATTTGAATTTAAAGGAAAAATTTATTCCTCATTTCTAAATACACAAAGCTCTTTGGAATTAAACACATAATTACTATGGAGAACTTATCATACAGGAACACTTTTTTGATGGAAAAGGTAGATTTTATTCTCAATTTTTTTTACAAAAGGAAATACATTTTCAGCCATTTGCCCCTCATCAGTCCTTTAAATATGGTAAACTGGAATGATAGCAACTGGTAAATACTGGAATAACTAAGTACTTAAAAATATAGGTGTAAAACAAGTAAAACTAAAACTGAAAAAGGTAAAACTTGCTAAAATATAAAAAAATTGACAAATGAAATGGTAAAAACTAGTGATGTAATGAATAGTATATTCGGCCTCAACCGAATACCAAATATTCGGCCAGGAGCGTTGCCAAATGGCCGAATATTCAGCCAAACTATTCGGCTTGATTAATGCACGTACAAAAATTGCATGCGCAAACCGCATTATGGCAAAGATTGCACACCGTGCTCTCTATTGGCCCGCTGTCACTACAATTTTTTCTTCCATTAGGTCTAAATTATTTAAATTAATTAATTAAATTATAATTATTAAAGTTAATATGAGATGGAGCCTAACGTCTACCTCTAGTGCCAAATTGGATTATAATTTATGTAATAGCCGTAAATAGCCCTCCATGATTCAGCAGTTGTTGGTATTTAGATGTAAGTTATAACTTATAAGTTATTTTATTTGCAATTGATCGTTTTAACTCTTTAATTAAACACTAAAATTTTGTTTTTACTACGTATTTGTAGACTGAATAGTATCCTAAGGATATACTTTAGTAATGACATAATATGGTCTAGTTTCTCCCCAGTTGTGGAACAGTTCAAATATATTATTGGGGTTTTCTATTTGTGAAGTTTTGTGATATTTTGTTGCTATTGTTTTTGTCAATATTTTTAAAATTAGCATGATTTCAAATGTTATCTTTTGTATATAATGAGAAATGCTCATTCTTTGCTTTATATATAAAATAAATTATATATTAGCTACTCGTCTTCTAGAAATAGATAAATAATTCTTTTATTAAATACGATAAGTTTCAATAAAACGTTTCGTAACTCATTTTAAAATATCGTATAAATATTAAAATATACGCGAATACGAATATAACATAATTAACTAAACAATAACATTAATGCCCGATACATTCTAACCTACGCTCCATCAATGCCATAAGATATCGGGCTAGATAAAGGCTATAATAATTGTTGTTTTCCAGCGATCTCAGCGTATACTGTTTTAACATATGGGTTAAAGGTGACTCAAATTTTGTACAAACCGTTAACGATAATCCCTATGGCCTAACGCTGGAAATGGAACAATCTAGCAATACTGAGGTCCATTTTTTGGATATAAACATTAAAGTAGAAGGATCCGCCATCGTCACATCGGTATACCGTAAACCTTACGCCGACCCTATATACATACCGGTGGGTTCATCTGACCCATTCACCTACAAGGCTGCAGCATTTAATACTTTGATTAAAAGGGCCTTTTCCCACTCGTCCACCACGCAAGCCCTCAACACCAAATTGAATTATATCAAGAGGATAGCAGCCAAGCACGGTTACCATGGTCTAGCACACCGTCTAATTGAGCGACTTGAACGCTCACAATACGCACCCACTACGCACACGAAGACCAACACTGGCCAAGATGAACGTACACGCCTCCCAGTCACCTTTAAGGCTATAATATTATTTAATTACGAAATAATTTAATACTAGAGTTAGATGCTATTTCTTATTAACTTTAATAATTATAGTTTAATGTTCAGCATTAATAACTTACAAAAATGATTAATTTACTGTTTTTTTGTTATTTCTTACTCCTGTTTTTAGGTAGTCTGTATTCAGCCGAATAGTGATTAAATATTTGGTATTTGGCCGAATCGGCTGAATACCGGGTAGTAACTGAATATTCAAAACATAACTTCCAAAATGCATTTGTTTGTAAAAAATAAAATTTACTTTTTTCATCAAAAAAGTGTTCTTGTGTGATAAGCACAAAATTGCTATGGAGAACTTAATTCCAAAGAACAAGAGAGAGAACAAGAAGCAACCAAATATACACAAAGGTGCTTAAGATTAGAAGGCGTTGACAATTTTGCAGTAATTGTTATAAAACAGAAAGTTAACAAATGTTATCTTTGATTATCCTACAAACTTTTTAAATAAGCATATTTATTTGTATATGTATGCCTATGTACAGTACATAATACAATGTACTGTATGTATATAATAATTTTTAAAAATTAATTTGGTTTTTTAGGTGTTGATTTTAAAGTTAAAGTAATTACTGTTGATGGGAATACAGCAAAGTTAGCTATTTGGGTGAGTTTAAAAATAGATATTTATATTTTTTATAATAACAATTTAATTTTATTAAACAGTAAGATTAATTATCAAATTAATATAAATGTTCAGTTTTGAATAAATATTGACAAAATTTTATGATTAAAAATTTATCAGACCTATATTTCTAGCAATCATTTTCCTACTTTCCATTTCTGACCAGTTAGTAAGGACAGTTGTTTCAGATGATAAAATAACTGACTTAACTAGTTGTAGTTAGTTGTGATCATTAAATAGTATGCAAGATTCTGTCACAAATTAAAGATTTAGTATAAAATGTTTTGTAATTCAATAGCTTTCAAAGTAATCAAGCTTTTTGACTGAATAACTTTATTTCAAGCTGTCTTGTATTTATTATATGTTGTGATTGATTGAATTATCTGCTCACTTGCTGTTTTTATTTTTGATAGTTATTGTTTACTGTTGTTTGTGTTTATTTCAAATTAACAGAACAAAGTGTTTTGTTGTATGGTGTCTAGAGGTAATTTTTAGTTGCAATGTTTTAAAAGATATAACTAAACAAAGTATACTGTTTTAAATCTGTTGGTCTTCAAAAGATGACAAAGAATTATATATTCTTAAAGTAAAAACGTGAAGATATAAAACAATTTCTTTCATTTAATGGTTATTAGATAAAACTTTTATTTCAGCTTAATTATGTATTTAGATTTACTCAATAAACTGTGAAATATAAATATTTCATAATGAAACATATGTATTTAGAGATATAATGATTCCTTATTTTGCTACAAAAAAGATTAAATAAGCATTCTTAAATTGAAGTTTTTTTTACACTGAAAATGTTAAACATTTTAGTTTGTTTTATGTTACATAAGTTTTTTCACTGTACATAACAATTTTTATTAATTAATATTAAGATAAATATGAATAGTAGTTGATTATTTAATAAACATATATTAACAGTAATATTTTGTTTGAAAATCATGATGATTATTGAATATTTTTAGGATACTGCTGGATCAGAGAGGTTTAGAACGCTTACACCCAGTTATTATAGAGGGGCACAGGGTGCAATTTTAGGTAAGCTTTACATTTAAAATTGCTTGTAATAGTGAAGTTTTTAAGTGGAAAATATAAAAATATATCATCAGGTTATAAAGGTGAAATTTTGTTTTGAAAAAACTTTGATAATTAACTTAACAAAAATTACAGTTCAGACTTGTAGGCAGTCTGACCATTAGCATCAATTATATCTTACTACACTACTTTTGCTGTAAACTTTCAATCCCATGAACATAAAATGACTGGTGTTTTCTTTGAAAAAAGTCTTTAGTGTTGGGTATTGTCAATGAACTGTGTATTGGCAATATGGCTCTGCAGACTGTGAAATAGATGATAGTAAGTTGGCTCCAAGTCTGGGTTGTAAAGTGGTTGAGGCAGAACTTTCCAGCCCTGACTAGTCAGCTTCTCTAAGTTCATCTTTGTTCTATATGACAATGCAGTGTTGTGGTGGTATTAGACTGTCAATTTTTGGAAAAAGTTCTTTGATCTTGGTATTCAAACAATATAATTGTTCATAGAGTTCTTTTATGATAGTTATGTTGGTTGGAAGCAGCTCTATTGTGATGATGCCAAGCAAACACAGATCATAGTTTACTTCTGCACTATTGGTCCTTTGATATTTGCAACAGATGATTCACTGTTGTTCACCCATGTGGCCTTTTGAAATGATAGAGCAACAGCATGCAAATGTATTCTTTTGAAAGTTTCATATTGTCAGATGTTGCTGATGGGTTTATATTCAATAAAATATGTGATAAAATGCCCTTTGGTTAATTTACTTTTATATCCATGTTGAATGTTCTAGAACTTTTTTCCAGTCATGTTTAGAAATGTCTAACTTTCACCTTTTACAACCTGGTATCAGTATTTTAAACAATTTAATGATATATTTGCATAAGTTATTAATGTATATTGTGTACTCAATTAAAATATAGATTTAAAAATAATTTCAACAGTTTCTGTTATATTTATGCAGTTAATTCTCAAACATAAAAATGACCTTAAAATTATTTTTGCAAAATTTGTTTATGAATAACAATTATAAAATAATGCATTATCAAAGTATGTATAATTTAGTATTCATGTGTAATCAAATATTAATAAATAAATATAATTTGATTTTAAATAAGTGGAGCAAATCTTAACATTTATTAAAATGCATGCTAATAGTTATTGCTTTTTATTTTGTTAATGCAATTAGTAAAACATTTGGAGAGTATTATGTAGATATTAACTCATTTTAGTTGTTTTATTGAATAAAATTAATCAAATGAAAAACTTGAATTTTTATAGTTTATGATGTGACTAATAGAGCAAGTTTTGTAAAATTGGACCAATGGCTAAATGAATTAGAAACTTATTCTACAAGAAGTGGTATTGTAAAAATGCTTGTTGGGAACAAGATTGATAAGGTAATTTGAATTTAACTTAAAAATTTTGTTTTTAATTACGTTGTTAAATTACACATAAATGAAACATTTTTAAGTTGTTGTTATACAGATTACTCACTGCAAAACTGAATAATGTAAATGATGGTATATTGAGAAAAGTAGTACTCTTGCTAAGTGAAATTTTATTTTTGCTTCAGCTTGACTTCCATAGACTCTAGGTATTGTGTGTCTGAACACAACACACTATTTTGACAGAGCAATTATAAGAAATAAATGATCCATCACAATAGACTGGATATTATCCTTATTGATAAAGTGCACAAAACTATCTATATTGTCGATATCACTATACCAAATACATATAATCTACAAAATAGCTATACAGAAAAAAAATAAGTAAATATACTGCTCTCAAGTAAAACACTTATGGAAAATGAATAAAGTCCATATCACATCAATAGTTTTTTCAGCCACAGGAGTTATCCCACATTCATTACACAAAAGCCTAAAGAGAATAGACATTCACTCAAATTTATATAAAAAGTTACCATTTTGGCAACTTGTCAGATTGTCAGAAAATTTCTCCAAACTGTTTAAAATTTCATACTGGTTTCACAGGCTTTGTCTTTTGGACCTGTCTGCTAGATTGATACTGGACACAATTTGAGAATGATACACAGTAAAAATAATAGTGCACTAACATATTTTCTCTTATTAGCTGACTTATATTTAGTTTGATATTAAATTCTGGAGTTTTCTTTTCTACTATGTCTGAAGTACTGTATTGTTTGTATAATGACATTTACTGAAATATTACTGTAATAAGATTGTAACTCAAAATTTCATTAACTCAAATTATACTGTCTCTTTTTCATTTTTGACTTATCAAGAGTCAACTATAGATGAAAGCTTCCAGTCAATTTAGTAGACATATTGTCCAAAATCATATACTTAGGAAACTTAGTGTATGATTTGGACAGATCAGTTAAATTACTTTTTTACTCAGAAGGTTTAGACTGATGGTGAGAAAAGAGAAGGATCAACTAATCGGTTGAATGATGTTGGAGCAAGAATATACTTTAGTGCATATCTCATGGTGTTGTGAACTTGTTGGATTTGGATATCAGAGAAGTTATGATAAGGTACAGATGGGACAAGTTTTGCTATCCCATGAGTTTTCTCACATAACCAATTAAACTTCTCAAGTTTCTTAACCACTATATCCTGCAGTGTGTGCATGTGATAGAGTGGTGGTTTCCTTGAGGATTTTAGACCTATCATGGAATGAGCAAGTGTGAAATTTTGAAATTTAATGATTTGTTTAGTCACGTAATATGAAATCAGTTTTATTTAAATCAACACCCCCACTGCATATTATGTCAGTTGTGTATGAAATAAGTGTAGACAAGTCAGTTTAGTAAAGTGTGTGTTAAGATGAAAGTGTTTGAGAATCTCTGATAAAAACATGGTGTCAGCACATTGGAGGACCTTTCACCTATATGTGAATGGAATTCTGACAGATGTTACCTACCTGAATGTTGTTGTTGATCAAGTACACACTTCCATGCTACTGTGTTTCCTGATGGAGATGGCTTTTATCAGCAAAACAATGCTTCATGTTACATGGCTAGGATCATCAGAATGTTTTTCACAGAACAACTTCCTGAAAGAGTGAGTTCCAGCTATTATCATGGCCTCTAAATTCCTCTGAGAGTCCAGTTGAGAGTTAGCGAACTGGGTTCATGATGCATCACCTCAACAACTGAAGACTCTTCTAGTGACATTTTGGTTTTGATTGGATATCTATCAAGATCTTTAGAATTTGTGGCTTGTTAGGTTCAGGTTGTTTCTGAAGAAAAAGGAAGGTCAACATCCATTCAGTATAAGGTTGTAATGTTTAAAATAGTTTGTGTATGTGATTTTATGCAGTGTTCTATTTCATTCATTGATTTAAAATTTCAAATTTTTCTGCAAAATTTTATAAATTTTTATTAAACTTCTTATTGTAACAATGTTATTGAAATCAGCATGTCCAGATTTACCTAGTAAATTCCATAGTATTCTTAAGAATAGTACTAATTATTAAGTAAAGATGTTTTGTTGCTTTATAAATAATTGTGTAACAAAATGAAATCTTAAATTATAGCACCTTGTCAGATGAGCTGTGAAGGCTGAAGAATATTAAAACCTAAAGGAATCATGAGATCTCTGGAATATAATTTTTTATATACATACACACACACACCCATCTATGGTTATGTATATCAAAGATTTGTCCTTGGGTTTTATGGTTATATCCTTGTGGTTATATCAAGGAAATGAACACTTCTATGGCTTTCTTGCTCAAATTTGGAATATTAGACTATGAGTGTTTTTGAATGCAGTTAATAATAACCTATAATCTCTTAGGTTTTGATTGTCAGATTTAATTTATTTGGTTTGAGATATCACTTTATAAATAACTGTTGATTTAAAAAATTTTTAAACATATGTTTAAGGTTTTTAAAAATTTAACATAATTTTCAATTGACATATAAAATAAAATACATCTTAAAATATTCTACAATATTTTTATGAAAATTTACAGAAACTTCAAAAAATTATATAAATTTGAAATATTGTATAGTTTAATGTTAAATACAGTATTTTGTAGTATGGTTAGGCTATAATATGAACATTTGTCAAAATTAAAAAACTTGATTATATAGTTATTACTATATATAAACAAAGAAACTATGTAGCTTTACAAAATAATTATTTTCTTTCAGGAAAATCAAGTAGTTAGTCGTGAAGAAGGAATGAAATATGCCAGAAAACATTCCATGTTGTTTATAGAAGCAAGTGCAAAAACTAAAGATGGTGTTCAGTGTGCATTCGAAGAATTGGTTGAAAAGGTCAATTGTATTTTTCATATATTTTGATAAGAATATATTGAAAACAAAATTAGATTCAAAATTATAATTTTTATTAAATTAAAATATATTAAGACCTATTTTAATAAAATTATAAAATCTACAAAATTATTTAAAAAATCATGTCTAATTGCAAGGATGCAGAATATTTTCCAAGGCCGAAAAATTTTCCTAGACCATAAATTTTACATAACAAATTTCCCATAGTGCTACACACTAGTGCACAAAATAAAACATTTTATGAATAAATTAATAATTATTACTGATAGTTTGAAATGTTCTAATTAAATCATACAAGTAATTAAATAAGTCCACCATATAATTTGCTGCACAACATGATGAACTGATACATTAACATAAATGTTTTTTTAAATTAAAAGAATGCTTTAAGTACATATTAACATAGAATAGTCTATATAATTATAAACTTGATATAATATATTGATTAATAGAAATAAAATTTAAATTTGAATGTGATGGTGATCATTACCAACACATAGATGACCTATTTTTAGCACAGGGCACTAGTAATGGACTTCTTAACATCCAAAACCACAAAATTTCTTTATAACAATGTTAATAATGCAATTTTTTTGTGAAAATTATTTAAATATACCAATGTTTTGCAAAAGGATGCAATTTTTTGAGTTTTTGACTGACTTTCACTTTTGTTTGAAAATGTGACCATAGTGTTCATTTTATTGGTTCTTATTAACCAATAAAGTAAACACTTCATTATTTGATGCCTTATTACTGTTTTCCATAAGTTAAGGTATAATACCTACCTATTCAGTTATCTATGAAAAATGAGAAATAAAGGAAAATATGTTCATAAAGTGATAAAACTTCTGTTTAGTTTATTAATTGAGACAATTCTGAAAAAAATCATTATATGCAGTTTATTAATTTGCAAGTTTTCTTTACAGTGAACGAGTGATTGTTTTGTTTTAATTTAATTTGATGCAAAATTTCACTTGTTAAATAGTGTCAAAAGAGTTTTGAAATAAAACAGTGTTTCTTTTTTGAATCTTTTAAAGCTCTGTTTAGTTTTCCTCAGGACTGCTTTAATTTTCCCTGAAACATGTTTGTGAGATCAAACATAGTCTTCACTCCTAGATTTGCTATTCAATTAAATAGGTTTAAAAAAAATTACCATTATCAAATAAGATTTTGACATCAAGCACAGTTATATACAATAATATTGCTAAACATTATCTTGTGTTTTGTTTCAATAAAAAAAAAATCATATGCAACAGCATTTCATTGCTTATTTGTTGTTCTGTCTCTAAAGAATCCAATAGAAATACAGTAGAGTTTCAATAGTTTGAGGCACTGCTGCCCTTAAGCCAAAGTACAAATACTCAATCAAAATGCATAAAAATTAGATATTTGGATAATTCAAATCAAGTAAATGATAAGACACATACTGAAATTGTAAGCACACTGAAAGGTCTAATATCTGCTTTTAATTTATTGCATTATCCAATGATATAGT
Source organism: Centruroides vittatus (assembly GCF_030686945.1). Classification (NCBI taxonomy): domain Eukaryota; kingdom Metazoa; phylum Arthropoda; class Arachnida; order Scorpiones; family Buthidae; genus Centruroides; species Centruroides vittatus. The sequence goes on from NW_027122052.1 coordinate 59,619, forward strand.
TGTCAGATACTTCCGGATACAGTTGCCACTTGCCCTGTGTGAGATAAGCAGGGGGCCACAGGACAACTCCCTAATAACCACTTAATCTGCTCAGATCAGTAAGATCCAATCTCCTTGTCATTTGGATGGTTTAAATCGAGTGGCAAGGGAGGTGAGCAAGATGGCAGGTGTCCGTGTTTCGGAGTGACAAGAGAGAGGTTTAACAAATAAACAAAGCATTTATTATATGACTAAATCTAGATTACAGGAGGTTCTAAGAGGCTATACGTTGTTAAATGGGGTTAAATACTAACAGTCATTTTCCAAAAGGGTAGCTCTTAGCTATGCCTATTCCCATTAGCAGTTCACAGATTGCTATCAAAAATACCTCTGTGGGAAGGAACTGTATGCGATGATTAGTCCATAGGGAGAATCTTAGTCCTTGTCTGTTGTCTTCTCAGGCAGGATTGGGGGCTCTGAGACTAAATGTGCACTATCTCAGGTACAACTTCTTTTTGATTGCCCCAAGCTTCTGGTAGTTTTCACTTTTATACTATTGTCATGGGAAACAGGTCATGTGATCATCAAATGTTGTTGATGGTGAAGCATTTTTGACATCTAAGTGTCAACATTCCCACTGGCTTGTTATTACAACTAGTGACCTCCGCCCTGATTCTCCCTTTTTTTATCGGTGATATTTACATGTCGAAAAAACAACATTAATTTTAAAAGTCCCCTTAAAAATCCACGGGCTCACACTTGTATTGTACAGGATATCTTGTGTATTCTTGTCATTGTTATTATTACTACTAAAGTGATATTTTAATATAATGGATGTATAATTACCACCTATTTGTATGTTCCATATTTCATCACCCATGAGGTGACAACACTACTTTCAGGACTTGTCCAGTTGAAAACACTTCAGTGTAACATTGAGAATTTCAATAAAAGCTTTTCAAAGTACTATATTTTGCTTATTGAAGTGTTACTGCTACTTTTGTTTTGACATTTTATAAACTTCAGTAATAATGAGTAGTAAAGATAAAAAAGTTTGTTTCCATGCAAACTAAATAAATATGTACCTTAACTTATTAGCAAATATAAAGTAAATATTGTATTATTTAATGCCTTATTACTGTTTTCCATTGATGTGGATATGTTATAGATAAAAAGAATGCACTTAAGAATTACTATAAATTATGTGTTATTGACTAAATTGAATCTAAAAATGAAAACATCAGTGAGTTTTGTAATGCATCCAGTTAACACTATTTTTAAACATAACACAAAATTTCATAAAACTAATTAACTTATACAACATAAAATGTATGACTTAATTATTTAAGCATTGCAAATGTAGTTTTGTAGCTTTACTTACTTTCAAACATGTAAAAAAAATCTTTGAAATTTTTAAAATTTAAATTACAGCATTTTATTATAATGTTTATATTAAAATAAGTACTGTACAACTGTTGAACATTTATTTAGTTTTTAAGATTTTGTTTTCATTTTCAGAATTTTGTAAGATTGTAAGAATTATGGAAGTCATCTTTTCATTAGTTATAACTAAAGGTCAAATTATATTCATGTGTATTCCTTAAATGCTGTATTGATAAAACCTTGGTATAAAAATGATTTGAGTTCAAGTGAATCAGAGTAAGATTGTTAATGCAATGTGATATTTGATATGCATTATAACTTTTAGCACACATTTTACAGACTTAACTATTTTCAGGACAAAATAAATCCTTTACAAATTTTATAGCTTGTTTGCATGCAATTGCTAAGTTTTTGAATGATCAACAATCTGTTTCTATTTATGCAGTGAATTTTTTTTGTGCATGTACAGTTTACATGAGAAATAGCATTCCACCATCCAATTACAAATGAATGTACAAAATTCAAATGTTTTAATTTGAACCATCTAACTCATTATTTTAAAGTTCCACAAACATTTTTAATTGTCATGGAAAGCTCTTATTTTTCGAATTCTCAAAATTCTTGAATTAAGTAGATTAAAATTATTGTAAATATTATATTTATTAATTTAATAATATTAAATTTAAATCTTTCAAAAACTTGATCAAGTATATTTAATGAAATATAAGAGAATCTCTCACGATTAAAGTAGTCAAACTCTTATATATGGAACATGTGCAGAAAAGATTCATTATATTGAATTTGGTTCAAAGTATAGGTAAGATAGCAAAACTAATACTGAATTGCTAAGAAAGTATGTACAAGAGTTTGGATCATACATAGACATAAAATTGATTGAAAAATTCTTTATTATAATGTTCATAAATTACTTGCTAAAAACAATCCTAACATCTGTTCAACATGGGCCAAAATAGCTATTGATCACAGTTAAGTTCTAGTTGAACTGAAACTAATGTTAGTAAGTTTGTCACATAGTACATTGGATCAGAAAGGTTGGAATTTTTTAATAAGTGTTTAAGTGGAACTCTGCATGCTAATTCAGATCTGATCCAAACTGATGTGTGGCAAGCTGTAGAGATCATGATATCAGTTGAACATTATTATCAACTTTGACACAAAATCTATAATTAGTTAATAATTTAGAGTGTAATCATTTCTCATCATTTGTACAAAGCTATAAATAAAAAATACATGACTATTTTAGACCAGTGACTTAGTTTCTCTCTCATTCTATAATTGTGTTAACCAGTTGTCCTCAAACATTTTGTAAACAATTGTAGCTATACAAATATATTCAATAATGATTGCATTATTGAATATATTTTTGTACCTCCTACATGAAACATTCTAAAGCATTTTTTGTGGTATTGTAATTTTTAAATTTCTAGTGTAACCTATTATTTCATATTTATCTTCTCCCACCTAAAAAATATGATGTAATATATTTCAATAAGATTTGCTTACAGACAGTGCATTTCAATCTACAAATTTTAGTGTGTATTACTTGCACTTTTAACATTAGAATGCATGAAATATGCATTATGAATGTTCCTGTCATTTTTACATGTGTATATATAGCAATTTTAAATGCACATAAGTTTGATTCTTAGTTTTAACACAGATATTTCTTATGAATCATTTTATAAGAAAACACAGATTCAATTCAAATGAAAATATTTACATTTGAATTATTTAAAAATATTTATATTCAAAATTATTAAAATCGTTTTACTTATAGATTCTTCAAACTCCAGGACTGTGGGAAACTAATAGATCAGAAGGTCTTAGATTGGATGAAGATACAAGCAAAATTGAGGATAAAGCAGGATGTTCAAATTATTATTGTGTAATCTAGAAGTTTTGTATTTTATAATTGTAAATATGTTAAAACAGCCAAAAACAAGGATATAAGCACTATAACTATCAAGTTTTTAGTGCTATGGAAACCAAAAAACTTTGCCAACTGAAGATTTTAATGCATATACCAGGTTTGGAAAATTTTATTCCATGCCTACAATATCATATTTCTGAAAAGAATAAGTTTTACTCTAATGGAATTTATTCATATTTTATATTAATTGATAAATTTGTGATTAGTTTTCATATTTACTGTGTTAACTTCTGTGTAAATATTTATAATTATATTTAATTTTGTGTTGTTTAATATTATTTTGAAATCTCTATCCATTTTGCAATCATATATTCATAAATTCAAGAACTCAATTTTATTATAACATTTATTTCCTATTTTTATATAACTGAAATAAATCATACTGTATAAAACTTGTAGAAATCTAAAATTATAAAATATGTTTGCTAATTAGGAATAATATAAGTGTAAATATTGTTACGCACAGTTATATTTTCAAAAAATTCAAATATAAGAAACATGTAAAAATCTGAAAAATTAAAATTAATTTAAGTAAATTATGTTGTTCATTTCAAATTGATTTTTATGATTTGTCAATAAGAGGGAAAATTTTCTTGTTGGTGTTCTCATAATTTATTTGATTGTAGAAAATGTTTTGAATAATTAATAAAGTATTTATACATCAAAAATTGAATTTTAAATATTATTTGTTAATAAATATATTGTTTATATAAGTGAAATTTAAGAAAATCTCATTGATAAGACAGCAATAATCTTAAGTGATTAATTTTTTCCCATAGTTACTAGTGAGATGAAGTCTAAAGTTCATATTCTATGATGATTTATTATAATGATGATATCTTTAATTTACAAAATTGTATCGGTTCATGATTAAGGATTATAAGGAATAAATGATTGAATATCTAAAATGGATGGTGAACTTATGGCACGTAAGAAGAAATCATCTGGCAAGTAACATAATTTCGATTTATCATCTGCCCTTTTCAATCAACCTTTTGGTTATCAACTGATTGTCCTTTATTTCACCCTGCCGTTTTTTACATTTATTCTAATTAAAGCATATTGGTTTAATTTCTTTAAATATTGTTATCGAAGTCTAAAAATGTTGGCACGTATAAACATCTTTAAAGTTAAGTATTCTTACTAGATGGCATACGGGTTTAAAAAGGTTCGTCATTCCTAATCGAAAACATTTCAAAATCACAATCACGTGCTAATGAGTTTAATTTCAAAAACCCGATGCACATTGATTAGCCATCTTTTGGATAGATGAGTCAATTTTGCACAAGATATCTTTTTCTCGAAAGTATCTTTAAGTTGCTTTTAAGTTTTCGAACTTAACACATTTACATTAGATGTGTGAAATACTAAGATTTTAAATGAACGAAAACCAGTTAACTTTAGCATTTACGTATTTTACAATAATTTTTAAATCTAAAAGTGACTTCACTGACAAATTCTTGTGCAGCATTAAAAAAACGAATAACTATAGAAACTTTTGTAATTTAGATGTTTTTTTTCAAGTGCGTAATTCACAACTTTTGTCTTCCTGAAACCATTTTGAAAACGTTTTGGATGACGAGTTAGAAAATATAAATCTTGTATAAACCGAAAAAAGGACGGATGAAATTTTGGAAAGTTCAGATGTTAATGGACTTGGCCTCGCAACATCAACATATTGAATGGGTGAAGCCGAAGCTGCATTGGGATCAAACCGAGATTGGCTTACATGAGCTACGAGGAGAGAGGCCAAAATTTGGACAGAGGACGCGAGTTCGACCGCACTACACTCCACTCGGATCAGTTCACGGAGGAACACATCCACAAAAGAAATGCTCTTAACGCTGTCTTGGCGGCTTCCAGAAATCGGGATATGGACGATTGAAGTAACGTCTTCGGACGTTTGAAGAGTCGTTTTTTCGAGTAAGTGCAACTCTCAGAGATTGCACATTGTTTTCGTTCAATTTTAGCTTTATAAAATGTTCGATTTTATTTTGCAGACCCTCGTCACGCAAAGACGACAAAAAAAAAAAAAACAAAAGGAGTTTGAGGAGAAATTGGAGACAAAATTTAAAATTGTGCCAGTGTTGATCAATCCTCCAGTTCGTTAGAATTTGGCGAAAGTCGATACAAATTAACGATATGTGCTTTACTCCTGGATTAGACACTATTGTTTGGTTCTTTTTACCTCTGTGTCCTTGCTGTTTTACATTTTTGTGTATTGTCTACCTGGACCTTGTTTATTAATAGGACTTATTATACTGGTGAAGTTTCTGATTAGCAAAGAGATCGTCTTAGTCAAAATCAAAACAAAATATCTTTATTTTCACCTAGTGAAAATAAACATATTTTGTAATTTTTATTAAGTTTATATTAAATTTTGAATTCTCTGGAAAACAAATTGAAATTTATACGAAGCCTAACGACTTATTTTTACTTTAATTAATTAATCGAGGCTTGTGCATATTTTAAATATACAAATAAGACTAGATAACGCCTAACGCCTGCCTCTAGTGCCAAATTACTTACTATTATTATTTAATTATTTGCAATTTATATATTGATTTAAGAAAGAATATATAATAATCTTTTCTAAATTCTATTATTAATGGATTTTATATCCAAACACCCCATTATGAATATATTTAATTTTCTACATTTAAAAAAAAATACTTTTCATGTATATACAGTACACATACATACATGCCTATTTATTTTTAACAAAATTATACCGAAATTGTTTTTTTAAAACGCTTTAAAAATAATAGTATTATAAATTTATCTCTTGTAAACCTGTTTCCGTTTCCTCTCGCAAAAACAAAATATGAAATGAATGAAAACAATTTTCATTCTTGTTTTGAGTAAAAATGAGACTATAATAGTCGTCATACTCTCTATATAGTGTTTCTCGAATGGAGCCGATGTTTAATAGTCTAAACGTAGGAAAATAGTTTTTGAAGTGTTTATTTTCTATTCATTCAACTTTTATTGTTAGCTACTGCAAAGGAGTGATACACATTCGAGATCCAGCATATCGACTTCGTTCTTATTCTGGGAAATACTACGGTTCTAGATTTGTTCTTTTTTTGAAGAATTTGAAGATTTAAGTTTGGAGTGTTGAAGAACAGATTTGAATGCTTCGGATATGTCCGCTATAGGAATTGATTTCGGCTCGGAAAATTGTTATATCGCAGTTATTAAAGAAGGTGCCATTGAAGTTTTAATGAACGAATACGGCCTGAGATCAACACCGTGAGTAACGATTTTGTTGTTTAAAAAATGAATGTTCGATAGTGGATGACTAGTGAATTTGGTTTGAAAATGAAGAGTTTTCTGAAGAATAGGTTTTAATTTCTTTTAGAATAGGTTTCAAGGATTTCTTGTAATGTTATAATGGTTGATATGTAATAAATTAGTTATAACATTATTATAAATCTTACGAAAAAAATATCAGGTTATAAAAGGTTATAAAGGTGAAATTTAGATATTTCGATTTTTTCTAGGAACGACTGGAAAAATGTTCCAGAACGTTCGATGAGTAACCAAAGGATGTTTCATCATATATTTCATTGTAAATAGATGCACCAGCAATATATGAAACTTTCGAAAGGACACATTGGCGTGTTGTTACTTTATTCAGAAATGGTCACAACGCAACGAAGGCTCCCGATCTCATCTGCAGAGCGTTTATTAAAGCGTTCGTGGATGAATAAAGGTCAACCATCTGTTGCAAATGACAGAGCAGAAGGCAATCTGCATTTGTTTGGTGTCGTCATGATGGAGCTGTTTCCAATGGTGTAGATTGGAAACAGCTCCATCATGATCTGACACTGTCACGAAAGACCTCCCTCTACTGTGAATAACTAATCGTTTGGACACCAAAATCAAAGAACTTTGTCCAAAAGTTGGGATAGTTCCGATACTGCCACAACAATGTGCCAGCACGTAGAGCAAAGATGACTTTGGGGAGACGGCTGGATGGCCTAGCGGTCAAGGTAACTACAGCTTGCCACTCTGTAAGTTGCCGACTTTTGGGGGCAATAAGTTGATTGCGCGTCAGGAAAACCTAGGGACTGATCGTATGTGAGTAGTGGCGGCGGAGACAAAGATGACAACTATCATACAAAATCGTTTATTTTAACATCAAAAGTAACTTACATAATAGTAACACAAGATGCGATCTAGATCGTCTGAGGTACGAAGCTCCGGATGACGGTGATCGGGTACGGAATGGTGCCAGAAGTTGTGTGCCCTGGGGCGTTGGGGAAGAAGAGTCCATAGAGTCGGTAGAGGGACATTGGCGCACGGAGTGGGCGGCTGGTTGACGTGCTGACGAACACTTCTAGACAGGTGGAAAACTGTCGTCTTCTTTCTCCGGCCTTGATTCGGGGATTTTATACGATTTTCTCTCGAATTTCCCCCTCTTGATTGGTCCTGTGTTCCTTTCACTTTTTTCCGATTGGTCATTCTCCTGTTTCTAAGCGAAACTAGAACCAATTCGTGTCGTGAAATGCCCGGGAAGTGCTGACGGTGTCTTGACACCTGCACTCTTAATTTACACCGTTATAGTCTTTCTTGGACATTTGTCTTGACGATTTGCCAGCTGTTTTACGTCCGTTTACTCTCCCCAGATGGTTTAGGGCTCACATGACCTAACAGGTGTCCTTTTGGTCATTAGTCTCCCGTTTTTCTCGATTGTTTACATCTCAACTCTTGTATACCAGCACCATGACAAAGCATCCTCTCACCCAATAGACATCCCCTTCGTCATTCATCATCGTGTCGCGTTTGTTTTAGAACAAGTGTTTTCCTTTCTGTCGGGTCTACCGCATCGACACATGTTCTTGATCCGCTTTGACCTCCGAAATTTCCCGTCTTAGGAATTTTTTGGGGATTTATTGACCCATTCGGATTCGAACCCGGGTCCCCCAGAGCGGTAGGCTGCTACCTTGATTTAATAGGAAGTAAAATTAACTTTAATATTAACTTATGCTTATCTTTCTACAATTCCAACTTCGATCGGAAATTATTCTTTCCTTCCTGTTGGTTATTACTAACCGGAACTTTTTCCTTGATCATAACGAATGTGGCCAGGTCTACAACCGGAAGTGAGAGACAATACGATGTTCCCGAATCAAACTATCCATGAAAATTTCTGAGCCGATTCGAACTCCTAGAGCTTGTGTCTTTACCTTCTTGACCATCGGTCGTAATCCGAGACGACTAAACACACGAACATCTGAAAATAAAAATACAGACAAAAGGCTGGATTCCAACTTGATGATGAACAAAATGCATGTTTACCCCAAATCGGATATATCAGCACTTCTTTATTTACTCAAATAGCTTGATAATAATCGCCTTTTCGTTTTAGGGCTACAAATTTTTTTTCAGTTTAATAATTATTGAAAATGCTAATTTTCACGATTCGTTAATATGGAATATTTTTAGACAAAAATTTAAAATACTCTTTTTTGTTTTTAATCGCAGAATATAAAATAATATACATTTTCAATTTTTTAAAGTTTGAATTTCTGTATTATAATTATTTCGACGTGTAATTTCATAAATTGACAAGAAATTATAAGCGAATTTTAAACGATAGAAACAATTTCGAAAAATATATTCAGCACTTCTGATCGAAATGTGCGAAGTTTTATTTCGTTATCGCATCGGGTTAAACTTTAGCAAGCATGTTGACTTTTTCGTTGCCTACAGTTTCAATAAGTAGTAATTTATCCAAAATATATATTAATTGGATTGCAATTTGAAAAAATTGTAGACCTATAAATTCCCACTGTCGTCCGTCCATCCGTCTGTCTTTCCTTAATCTCGAGAATGGAGTTAGATAGACGAAATCCAAGACCAGATATGAAAAGCTTAGGAAAGGAGGCCCCGATTAAATATATATAAACTTTTCATGCAAACTGGAAATCATGTTATCTCAACTAAAACATTTCCCCCTGGAAAATGTTAGATAGATGACTGGCATGACTCTACTGTTAAAGGAAAAGTATGATGTACAGGGGCAAGACACTACTAATTTGAGCTGGAGATAATATACCAGTATTTTAATTTAAATAAATTAAAAATATGATTAAAACTTGCAGTCTGGCATTGTGACAATGTCACAATAAATAATTGCTCATTTCTATTGAATTAGCACTGGAGATAAATTTTTTTTCTGTTGGTCTCTCTCTTTCAAAAGTCACACTCCAACCTATACACATTGTTTAATTCAGGGTATGCATTTTGGACTTACGCTCTGCCCCTCTTCAGTCCCTTATTTTATTGGCTCTTATTATCATATTACACGATAAAAAAATTCTGTTAGTGTAGTTATGTCAATCTGCACTGTATTTGTCAATATTAACATTTTTATAGGCTGGATTGGAGACATTTTACTGTCTGTCTAATGAAAAATGACAAGTATCTCTTTTATACACTGTATAAATTTAGAACACATTAAGCTTTCCATTTGTAAGGAAATTCATTGCCTGCTGACTATGCTTTTGCACTGGCATTTTTAAGCGCAATATTGTCTTAAATCTATGTTTCTTAACCTGAGATGTGAAGGAGTGTGAGTAATAATGATAGGTTTTTAACTTTTAAATGTATAATATAAAATTTCAAGCTGTCTTATGCCATATAAATTTGACTCCACTGTATTCTCAGACCCTACAATAAACTGAAATACTATGAGAATTTCTAGTTTAGCCCCAGAAAAACTATGAGAATTTCTGGGATCCTCACTACTACCCTCTCCATCTTTGCCGCCTTTTTCAAGAGGGTGTAAAACTATATTTTAAGATTCAAGAGGGTGGTGATCACTAAAAAGATTAAGAAACAATTACTTTTATTTGTGGGATACATTTTCACAAATAATATTTGTCTTTTTTTTTTAATGTAATCTCAATTTCCTTGACTTCATTACAGTTTGATAAGCCTCATATATCACCACCAATTGGTTATTTGAGATAATTATTTTATTTACTTTATTAGAGGCAAGAAGCTTACAACTAAATTTTAAAGCTTATTGCCTCTTTAACAGTATTTTCAAAAAAATATTGGCTATTAAATATTTTCCTCATATCCTTCATTTGTAAATATAATAAAAAAAATAAAAAATTATACAAATCTTGGAGTTTTCTATTGATTGCATTGCATGAATAAGTTACTAATTCAAATACTTATTTATTGTATTATATTTTAAGAAACTACATTTACTTTGGACCAAGAAATAGAGATATTGGAGTTTCTGCCAAACTTAATCATGTTCCTCATTATGGAAATACTATACATAATCTGAAGAATTTAATTGGAGGACGTTATGAAGAAATGAAAGATGAAATCCAGTTTTTGACCTATGATCTTATCCATTTACCAGATGGGAGTATTGGAATAAAAGTAAATATTATGTTGCAATAAATATATTTTACTGATTTTTTTATTTTATAAAATATATATATATTTATATTAATTAGTAACCTAACTAGAATAGATATTAGGAGGAGTCTGAATTAGAATGTGCAAACCTACATTCATGTTGAAACTACTTTACAACCACTAATGCTATGGATGAAAAGTAAACTCATAGTTTTAGATATTGTGTATTAATGAATTTTTCACATTCAAATGTTTTACCTTACTTATTTGACTTTTTCTTTCTTTATTTATTTACAAAAGTAAAGCCAGTTGTACTTTTGTATTTAATATATTAGTAGGGGAGAATAGGATAAACTGACCAGTGCGGGTAAAGTTGCCATCCGCTGTTTTTCTGAGATAATGTTGCTGTCTAGTGACAAGCATTTGAACTCCTTCTGCAAAAAGCTGGAAGTATTATAAGAGCATCTGAGCTGATTGACATAATTCTTTTTTGTGTTAGTAAGGTTTTCGTGGTTTTCATCTTGTCTGATGTAAGGTAAATAGCGATGATACTCTTTATTTTATCTGAGATAGTAATAAGTTTATAATTAATTACTTTAAACTCATTGAAAAAGTATGCTTTTGGCTTTAAAACCTTGTGGAATAGAAAGAAGTAGCTTGGTCAATTTTTATCTAGACAATTTTGTGTAATGGCATTCAAGAAGGCAAAGTGGCCAGGAAGGTGGCCACTTTGCCAGAAAAACTATATTACATTATTTTATCAATAAAACTGTAATAAATCAATGCCATATAGTAATTTAAAATATAATAAAGATTAAATCTAATTTAATCTAAAACCTAAGAATTTAAGATTAATTTTCAGTAGGTAACCTTTAGTAATTACATTTTACAGATAGGTGATGCAATGCCATCCAATTACAGACGAAAAACAAACCAGCAAGGCTGGGATTCTCATGCTATGTATGCCAGGCCATTAATGCTGTACGAAATAATAGAATTCCATATGCTACAGCTGTCACTGGCCACTTTATCCAACTAGGTTGGGTAAAGTGGCCATTTTTGTATAAAAATTTGTAAAAATTAAAAAAAATTCCATGTTGTGTTAATATAAAAATAAAATTTTTTCTGCTTTTACACTACATGTAGTTTATAAAGAACTATTTTAATCGTTTTTCTGAATTAGAAAATATGAGTAAAAAATCATTTTAACTTAGATTGGCCACTTTATCCTGCTTTCCCCTATATCAAATTTATACTTAAAATGCTACTTAAAAACATTATTGTTATCTATAAGCAAAAAAATATTTTTAATGTAAAACATAAATTGTTTCTTTTTAATTTAGGTAAACTATTTACATGATAATACAATATTTAATGTTCAGCAAGTGACTGCTATGATGTTTACTAAACTTAAAGAAATTGTTGAGTACAATCTTAGCATCAAAGTTAAAGACTGTGTTTTATCTGTAAGTGAAGTATCTTTATATTTACAAAATATTATTTAAATAAAATGAATTATTTGCAGTAAAGTAATGATAAAATTGATATTGTTTATGCTTTAAAATACAATAATAATTTTAATTTATTATTTAATATCTGCAATTTAACTCTGTAAAATTTATAGTTTACTTTAAATTTTTAAAATGTGCAGATATTCATTTAATATGTTTATAAAATAAAGTAACTAATTTCTGTCAAAATTTATTACATTTTTAAATTAATATTTGCATAAAAGCAATTTTTTAAAATCAGATTCCAGCATTTTTTAATGATAATGAAAGAAGAGCTTTAATTGATTCTGCAACAATTGCTGGTCTTAATGTTTTACATCTTCTGCATGAAACAACAGCAGGTATTGTGATTTAGATTATATTTGAATAATTTTATGTAGTTTAGAGTTTAGTTCTTATTCAAGTTTCACATTAATGTCATAACATAATTCTATAATAATATTAAAACCAAACTTGAATAGATTAATTGACTGATAAAATATACAAAAATAAAATACATAAGTATATCAGTAATGATTAGTATTACTTGTAGAATTATTTTTCACAACGTTATAAAATAAGATCAGTTTTAATTTCAAATTAAATGGAATTAACTTAAATTTAAAAAGCTACTTCTATGTGGTTGTTCATTGAGAAGGGCTTGTAAACCCGTGAATGCACGTTACAAGTATGAACACAGAGACTGATACACAATTAAAAGTCTTTTTATTTCCCTTCCGGAACACGGTTCTTTCCTTTTCTAATTTACAAATGATCCCAACTGGAATAACTTCACTGAGGAAGGGGTCGCCACGTACAAAGAATCACACCCGCGCTAGTAACACAAACTTTTTACACCCGACTTAAAACTAAACTTATATCTACCTTAAAACTAAAAAGGAAAGGGGAAACAGATAGATTTAGGAAAGAACGAAAGTAGATAGAATTAGATGGAAGGTACCCGGGTCTACGATGATCGGTGTTTTCGCTGGAGTGTATTTTCGCAATGGCAGTCGTTTTTCTCTCTTTTTCCTTGTTCAGCTGTCTGCCCTCGACGTCTTTCGATTCCCTTGGTTTTGTGTCTATTTTCCCTTGGCCTCGATGGTCCTGTAGCCTTCTTTCGACTTTTCCCGTTCCTGGTCAATCGCTGGCTCACACTTCCGTCCTTCTCGATGTCCAGTAGAAAAGTGTCCCTTGTTCACCACTTAGCCTTCAGGGCGTCCTCGCCTTCTTTTGTTCTTACTTAGGAGGGGTAATCCTGCCCTCCAGCAATAACAGTCAGGTTGTTTAGACAAAGGAGAAAGGAACGGAAATAAGAGAATGGAATGAAGGAAGAAGGAAGATAGAAAATATATATATATATATATATGTATTTACAACTTATGAATTAAACAAAAATATACAAGAAAACAATATGGCTGACGGCCACATCTATTTAATATTAGTAAAGATTAATTCTACATTAATATAATTTATCATAGTATAAAATTTAATTCATTAAGAAAAAAACTAAGAAAATATGTAAGATATAACTTACATCAATTATAAATTCCAAATTTTCCAGCACATGGCATTTTCTGTCATAAAAGAGAGTTGTTATTATTTTATTTCATTCATAAAATAATAATAATGTAATCAAAACTAAAAGTATTTTAATATAAACAGATAAAAGAAGCAGTTTGTGTAAAATGAAATAGCATAATTGATATTTAAATACAGTTGTTAATAAAATACTATATTTACTTGCATATAAAACTAGGTTTTTATTCAATTTTTACTGCTTCAAAAACATAGGTCATCCTGTATGCGCAGAAGGATTTTCTGTATTTTTGCAATAATTTTTGTGAACCATGTATTCACATTTGTCACCAGATGCTCACTTTCTGGTGTTAAAAATAAGTATTTTATTTGGGTAGTTTCAATTCTTGTGTATTGTCAGGAGTAAAGATGAATAGCAATAGGAAAAGCAAAGTTTTTGAATTCAATTCCAAACTGAAATTCCAAAATCACACAAGAACCTGATATAAGTTTTAATCCATTTCCACATGAAAACAGATGATTATTTGGAAATCAGAATTTGGAGAAACTCATAAGTGTAATCGACGGAGAGCGGATTTGACTTAAGAATTGGCAAAAGAAAGATTTCTGATTGTCCAGCTTTACATGAACAAATTATGTTGTTGATTTTGCAAGATTTTTCCTTGGTTTAAAATGCCAGTAATTTTTGCAGACAATGCGTGCATTTATGTGCATTTGATATTTTATTTGTGATTAAACAAAATAAAATTAGAATTGTATTAATAAATCTAATTTTCTTTATTTTGATCTTTAAAGTCACACCTCTTCCTATATACGAGATCAAGTATATGTGAGTAAATATGGTAATCTGAAAATTGTGGCTGTAGCAACAACTCTGATATTGTCATTTTGTGGGTCAAAACTTTGGCAAAAATTGGTAGAACTATGGCCTGCAGGAAATTTAGATGTGTGATCACCTGACTTTTTCTTCTGAATATATGCAGAGTACGGTGTATGAAATGCCAGGGGAAGCAAAGGAAGAACTGTTCATTTCTATCATTTCAGCTTTTCGGAAGACAAATACTCTTTGAATGCATATGACAAAACAGTTTATCACTGTTCTCTGTATAATGAAGTTGGCAGTTGTCATTTTAAACATTATTGTAAATATGTAGAAAAATTTAATAAAGTTTCATTTACTGAACTCTGTGTAAAGCACCTATTACTCATTATCCCAAAGTGCATACACAATAAGAATGGGAAAGTAAATGTACAGGCATGAACACAGTTGCCTACACACAGGCATATCCAAATTTTCTATAGGAAAACTTTTGTTTTAATCCTAGGTTTCTTCATAAAAAATGTCTATCTCTTTGACCTCTACCACTCACATATAGCACACCAAACATTAACATCATGCATAATAAATTTGTTTATTTATAAAAATAATAATTTAATTTTCTACATGTAAATAGCACTTATAAAATGATTTGAAATTATATTTAATACTTTATTTTGTCATTTAGTAGTTAATTATGAATATATATTTTGTCTAAAAAATAAATATTGACTTTTATAATTTTTTTAGTTGCTTTATTTTGTGGATTTTATAATAAACAGTTTGTTGAATCAAATAAAATAATGTTTATTGATATGGGCCATTCATCTTTACAAGTATCAATATGTAATATTTCTAAAGATGTAGTTGAAGTAAGTAATAGTTTTCAATAATTTTTACATTTATTTTTTGTTTGTGAAATGATTTTATTTTTTAAAGTTATTCATAAACTTTGATTTTGATATAATTATTCAATTGTTTTTGTAATGTATACTTAAATATAATTCTTTATTCCATATTACATGATTTTTAAAAAATTTAATACAGTTTTTTTTTAGAATTACAGAAAAAAACAAATTACAAGAAATACAAAATTTTATTCAATGTCTACTATTATTATAGTTTTTCTATAAACTATAATATAAGTTTAGTTTGTATATAATGTTATCTTCATTATCATCAGTTAACTTCAAGAAAATAAGTATATTCATGCAGTGTAATAGTTATTTCATAATTTGGAGAAAATAATAAAATAATATTAATTAAGCATTTAATTAAATGCTAAATATATTTAAATATAATTAAACATTGTCATTTCATTTTTCTGTATTTGACAAGACTATGTCTCGTTTCTAAAATCGCGCTGCTGTCAACGGATGCATACCTTAGAGCAGTGGTTCTTAACCTCGCTGGAGGTACCGAACCCCATCAGTTTCATATAAGCATTCACCGAACCCCTTTTAATTGGAAAAATAAAATATAATTTTTCAAATTCAAAACATAGGTATAATAGGTGTTCTATTGGGAAATATAGGCATATTTCCCAATAGAACACATGTTATGTAGCATTAGTTTTCGAAACCAATACGGTTTCTACGTCACGATGACGTCAGGTGGTTGACTTCCGCCGAACCCCTGAGACTGACTCGCCGAACCCCAGGGGTTCGGTCGAACCTAGGTTAAGAACCACTGCCTTAGAGGTATGATGGAGTACAGTACATGTCAGGAGTTCAATTTGGCACAGAATATTTGGTGCCCAAATCATGCACACACAAAATAAACCAGACTTGTAGGTAGTCAGGGGACCAAGAACCAGCTCAAAATAAAATATGAAATGCTGAGACTGTTTCTACAAACAGGCGCAAGTGCAAGATTTGCACATGCATTGCTTGCGCTCTCCAAGACATAGTCTCATCCCAAGAATGGCTTCGCCATTTTACTTGTTTATGTTTAATAATAATTTCTATTATTATTTTAAAAGTTAAAAAATTTTTATTACAAAATGATATAAATTATTCGATGATGATATATGATTGTTTTGTACAGATAAAAATTCATATAGTGATATTTTTACAACAATTTTGTCTTATTATAAGAAATTTATGTAAAATTTTGATTGATATTAAATTATTTTGTATAGTGAATCTGGGAACCACATCATGATACTTACTGAGTTTCCTATAAGAACTTAGTCCGACATAATACTTGCCTTGTCAACTTTAAGTGTTTGACAAGGCAAGCCTTGTTTTAGATTACAGTAATTAGTACTTACAGGAAGCTTAGTAAATTGTTTTATACATTGTTTATGTATTGAAGTGGCCAAAAACGTTTATTATCTTCCATTTATCTAATATCTATTTTTAAAAAATCTATGCTGTTAGTAGTATGTAAAAGTATCTGTGTGGTTTTATATAGTATATTAAAAAATCATAATTTTATTATATATTTTAATATATAATTTAAATAAACATTTTATATATATATATACTATAAAAATATTTATTTATTTAAATTATAACTTACTAAAATATAATTAAACTTTGTTTAATTTAATTTAAAATAGCTATTTCATTATACTTTTTTTAGGTATTAGGGACAACTTGGAAAAAAAATTTGGGTGGAAGAAATTTTGACGAAATTCTGTTGCATTACTTTTCAAAAAGATTTTATGAAAAACACAAAGTACAGGTTTTAAATGATAGAAAAGCTACAGTTAGACTTCGTCAAGAATGCGAAAAATTAAAGAAACAAATGTCTTCCAATTCCCTCACATTACCTATAAATATTGAATGCTTAATTGATGAATTAGACCTTAATGAAACTTGCAATAGGTATTTATAAGTTTCAGATTTATACAGATATTTTTTTTTACTCTGTTCATCTTATAGGCACTAAGAGGGTTTTTTAACCATACCCATTACGAATTCAACAAGCCTCACAATCATACTTTAAATAAAATATTTATTAACTGAATTATGTAAAATATTTTAACATATATTATGTAACTTAATTCTTGTAGAGAAATCTTTGAAAATGAATGTAGTCATTTATTATCCATGATTGAAGAAACAATATTAAGAGCACTTACAGAAAGAAGTAAGTTAATAATTTTTGATGACAATAATAAAACTTTTTAATTTAAAAAAATAATTAATTAAGTTTTTATTTTATTTTACTGGTATTGTAAAACAAGTAAAATTTGTAATAAAATTTAGGAATAAAAAGTTTTATCATTTATACAATAAAAAACATGATTCATTTATACATCTTACTTTTTAATATACAATCTCAGAAAAAGTTTTAGTATATTTTGAAGAATTTATTATAATATAAATGCATAATTATTCTATTACTTTCTTACTAATTTATATAGGTAATAATTTAATAGAATAATTTTATCTTTGTGTTAAGTATACTTAATTTTCCCATTTTAAATTATGATAGAGTTAAAATTTGTGTCATGATTTTAACTGTAGATTTGAATTATTATTATTATTATTTGAGTAAAAAATAATGATAATCAGTTGAATATTAAATAATTTATTGGATTTTTTGTTCATTGAGCAACATCAAATAACAAAAATTGGATTAAATTCATTTCAATGAAATTCATTTGTTTTTTTTTTTTTTTGAAGTTTTGATGTTTATCTTTTATCTATTGTCTATATTTATTTCAGAATAAATTGGAATTTATTTCAATTTAATTTGAAATAAATATATAAGAAATAAGAATCAAATGATATAATTGATTTAATTTTTTAAATAAATTTTTCTGATTTAAATTAAATCAAAGGAAGTTATTTATTCAAAACAAAATTCATTTCAGTGTTTCCATATTTTTAGTTTTAATATACCATCTGCTAAACATTAGTTAAAGCATGGAAAATTTCTACTTTATTGCATGATTATTAATTTTTAATAAACACATTATTGATAAGAAGAAAATATAGCAAGGATAACAAAATATCATAGAAATTATAATTATTTTGTATTTAAACTTGAAATATTATTTATTACCCAAAGATGAAGAACACAAACTCAGTGAAAATAAAGAGTAAAAACTGGAAAAAACATTTGTTATAAATACAAAAAATGCTTTCTGAATTTTATATTTATAATTGCAATTGTTTTGAAAAGTTTTTAAATTTAAAGTTTAATTAAACAATTCATTAAAATTTTCCATTTCAAGTTATCAAATATTAGTAGTAATAATTTTTGCAAGTTATCTATATTAAAGTAATAAATTTTGTACATGTAAATAAAATAAAATAAATATGAAAGTTTATAATATGATTTATAATTATATTTTACAGAAATTACTGCACAAGACATAGATAGCATTTACATTGTTGGAGGCAGTACACGCACTCCTGCAATTAGAACAATTATTCATAATATTTTTAATAAAGAACCTACAACAACACTAAATCAGGATGAAACTGTTGCAAAAGGATGTGCACTGAAGGTAATTATAAATTATAATAAATTAAAGTTTATAATATTTGTTTTATTGAATGTTAATAAAAATTTATATTACATGTTTTTTTATTTATTTATTCAGTGTGCAATTATTTCTCCTTTGATAAAAACTCAAAAATTTGATGTTATTGAAAATTGCCCATTCTCAATAACGTTATCTTGGAAATCAAAAAATTTAGAAAGGTAAAGCACAATTTCATCCATAGACTTTTAGATATTAAATGTTTTATTTTTATTTATTTCTTTCTAAATTCAGAATTGTTTAATTTATGTTTATTATAAATTAAACAATTCTGATTATCTAACTTTAAACCCATATTATTAAATCTGGAAGTAAAGTTTGGTGGACTCTAATAGTACATTTTATCTTTGAAATTTGCAATCATAAAATAAAAGGTAGTATTATAAACTATCTAATTTCACACTAGATATTGGTTAAGTCAGTGATATTATGATTAAGAAACTTATTGAAAATCTTTCTTAGAATAGTTTGTATTACAGATTGCTTATTTCAATAGTTTTCTCTAATTATTTTGATAAATACAGTGCCAGCTTTTATTGTAATGACTTTTGAAATTAATTAATTTTTTCTGACTAATTATTTTCTTGTTTTTTAAAATAAGTTATATGAACATTTATTAAATTTAAGTATTTTGTTTTTTGTTTAGTAGAATTTAAATATAGAAATTTAAAATAAAATGAGAAATTATTTATTGTGACATTGTTACAATGCTGGGCTACAATTTTTAATTTATTTCTTTTAAATATGTGTTCTCCATCTCAAATTAGTACCGTATTGGCTTGCCCCTGTACATCATACTTTTCCTTTAACAATAGAGTCATGCCAGTCATCTATCTAACACCTTTCAGGGCAAAATTTTTGAATCGAAATGACATGACTTCTGGTTTGCATTGAAAGTTTGTATATAGTTAATCGGGACCTCCTGCTCCTAAGGTTTTCATATCTGTTCTCATTTATCATCTATCTAACTCTGTTCTTGAGATTATGGAAATATGGATGAATGGACAACAGTGGGAATTTATAGGTCTGCAGTTTTTTAAAATTACAGCTTAATCATAATATAAACTCATTTAAATTACTATGTTGAAAACATTGTAATGTTAAAAAAGTAAATATTCAATTTTTATTTTTTACAGTTTAGGAGATTTTCAAATTTTTAAACAGAATCAGAAACTTCCTTCTTCTTCAATAGTCACTGTTATGTCAAGTGAACCTTTTATTTTAAAAGCATATACTAATGAAAATATTGAAATTGGTATGTTTATAATAATTAAATTTTCAAAAGAATATTAATACTTATTTTCTTTAAAATGAATAAAATTATATATTAAAATTAAATTTGTATGTTGTTACAAAAGATTTGAAATTATATTAAAATGTTATTTAATTTTACTTAAAGAATTTATCATAAAATATAAACAATTATATCAAAATGGTTTGAGATTTGATAATACATATACATAAATTTTGGACATAGCACATTGTACACTACATTCAGTCAATATTCCAAGTTTTTATACCAAATACTTATTTTAACACATGTTTACTGACAAACTTTTGCATTGGATCAGTTTTTACCTTTCAGTAACATTAATGTAAAATATTGAGTGAACATAATTTTAAATTTTTAGAATAAGTATTTTCTTAGAATTGATACATTTATACAAAGTTTTATAAGTTTATCAATCCCAAATATGAGGCAAGTTTATAAAGTAAGTTCTGACTGCACATATTATCTGTGCAGATGATACATGTTGGCTTTTGTCATCAGGTTCCTGAAATCAACTATCATTTGTCTCTAAACAAATGACAGTTGATTTCATCTCAGTCATTCACAATTGTATCTGAAGATGAGCAAGAAAACTAAAAATGTTTATGGTTGTAAGATAGTCTGTAATTAAGTTTCTGAATGCTTCTGATGATTGTTGACAAATTTGTGATATGTATGGTGACATTTCATGGGTGATGGAATGGTAAGACACTGGTATAGACAGTTCAACTTTAGGAGGACAAATAGGCATGATGAATAATACAGAGGTCATTCAACAGTTCTTACAGATGGATTGATATAGCAGGTGAATAAAACAATGCAGAAAAACAGAAGATTCACCATTTCTGAGTTGAGTACGACATTCTCCCAAGTTTTGCATGCAGTGGTCTACAAAATCATCACAGAATGATTGCATTATCAGAAATTGTTTGAGATGCTGACAAGTGGACACAAACAAAAGTGCATGGAAGATTGTTTTAACAATAAATGTGATGACTTTCTTAGCCATATTGTTGCAAGTGATGAAACCTGGGTGGCTCATGTGAGTCCAGAGAGTAAATAACAATTGATTCACTGGCATCAATGTTCATCCCTAGTGAGAAAGAAGTGAAGCACACACTTTCCACCAGAAGTGGTATGCACTGTCTTTTGGGGCAGACAAATTTCTGACTCATGGAGCAACAGTAAATGTAGTATTGTGAGAACTTGAGGAAACTGCAAAGAGCATTAGGAACTAATAGGCCTTGATTTTTGCAACAGCTATCATTCTGGTATTGTATACTCCAAAACAATGCACAGCCTCATAGTATCAATCAAACAACTGATTTGTTAAAACAATTCAAATGGCAAATTTTTAATCATTTATCTATGGGGAATAAGTTGGAGAAAAATTGGGAAAATCTGTTACTTCGGAAGTTTTTGGCTGGAAAACATTTTTGAAATGAAGTAACAGATGTGAATGATTGTATGAAGATTGGCAGGAGACTTCTATGAGGAGAAATTAAAGAAACTTGTTTTTCAATATCAAAGGTGCCTTGATGTTGGGGGTGATTGTGTTGAAAAGTAGGCTCAATGTCTAAAGCTCTAAGCAAACTTTTGTAATAAACATTTTGTTACCATATTTTTTATATCTATTTTGATGATTGGAATTACTTTAAAAATGTACCTTGTATTTGGACTATAATTATTTATTATGTAATTATTATAAAATATTAGATATTTGTTTCAAGTATTTCTGAATAATAATACATTAAAAAAAATTTTTTATAAGAAGTCATCTTTGATTTTTGATTTTATTTATAATTAACAGTGCATATTGAACATTGTAAATTTTACAAATGACAAATATTTTTCTTTAATATTTTTGATATATTTCATGGCTATTCTGGATTTTAATTTTTTACGATAGAAAGTCATACTATTCATCAATATTTTTATCATTTTTATGACGCTTTATAAACATGGCATAATGAACAGCATTAATATTTTTGAATTTTTTATATTAATAATATACTTGATAAATTATTTGAAAATCTAGTAATTTAATTACTGCTAATTATTTTTTTTGTTTTAATTTTTATTTAATTTTTTAGGTTTTAATGCTTAGAAGAAAAGCATACTAAATCTGTGACAATTGTAGTTTGATGCTTTGAAACTACAATTGTCTCAGACATTAAAAGTTTAACAATTAATGTACATTCTTTTTTTATTATTGCAATTTGTTTAAAAGTTATTACAGTAGAGAGTCGTTTATCTGAACACCGGTTATCCAAAACGTCTGTTATCCAAACGCTTTCCAGTCAGACTGTTTCATGCTGAATCAAACTTTTTTGATACTAGATTTACTTCTAAAGTATAATTTTTATGTTTTTATATTTTTTAATGTATTTATTTTGTTTGTACAAAATAAAGAAATAATTTTTAATGATACAATAGCCTCGATTATTATTATTATAAATTTTTGTTAGGCTTAAAATCGATGAAAATTCAACACAAAGCGACACGCAACGGAGAAAAATTTGAACATCAGACAGGTTAATATATTTTTTCGCACATAATCAGTTATCCGAACAAACCCAGTCCACAATTGATTCGGATAAACGACTCTCTACTGTATTTGAATTAGCATAACAAAAAATCCAGCAACAAGTTGCATAACCTTCCCAGTTAAGATATTTTATTTAAAAAATAACTTTTATATTATTAATTATATTACTGTATTAATAAATAAATTATGTGTGATGCCATCTGTTATGAGATTTTATCACAAAAAATTTTTATATTATTAATTATTATAAAGTGGCAAAGCACTTAATTTTGAGGGTAGAGATGAGTTTTCTAAAACATTGTAAATGTTAATAATGAGTGAAATCGTCATTAAATCTGATTCCTCTCAAGACACATGACCTCCCCATCCTCTTGATCTTTAACCATCAAAATTTAATATCATCAATGCCTCTTATATACAAGCTACCATGCTAATTGTCATTTCTTAATCATTACCCCATCCTGAGATATTAAACGAAATAGATGCCAACACATACACACATATGCATACATATCCAATTTTTTCACATTTTTGGGTTCAGGAAATCTCAAAAAAATGGAGATTTGCAAAAAACTTGGAGGGTCAAATTTGACATGATTCCAATACTTTCCCTTGTTATGTTATTTAACAGCTGGGAAAGTAGAATGGTACAGTATCTATATATATAATCAAGATGAGTTAATAATAATAATAATAATCAGCACAGAGCTCAAACGGTTAGGAGTTGAAAGTTGAAATTTGGTACACTGTTAGGGTATGTCACGAGATTGTGCACTAAGAAGGGATTTTTCGAAATTCCTCTCCATGAGGGAGGACAGGATTAAAACTTCTATAGACATTATCAAGACGTGTCCAAACGGTTAGGAGTTGAAAGTTGAAATTTGGTACATAGTTAGGGTACGTCACGAGAACACACACTAAGAAGGGATTTTTTGAAATTCCTCCCCACGGGGGAGAGGGACAGGATTAAGTTTTAACACTTCCATCAACAATGGAAGTGTTAAGAGAAAGCGACGTGCAAGACGCAGGTGCAGTTTTTTACATTTTTGTGGGAAGTCGAAATATTTTTAAACCCACCTAAAAATTCTCTAATTAGTCTGGAAACAGGGGAACCCAATTCTTGCATTCTGTGAAAAGGTTGACTATAACGTCATAATCTTAATCTTCGCTATTGTTACTTTTGCCCGAGCAACTCTGGGCCTATCTGTTAGTATTTGGATATTTTTATTATTGAAATATTTTAAAAAAAGTAAAAATTGTAGTAGTAATAGTTCAATAACCAAAATTTTTCAGTTATTTTTATTAATTCTTTTATTAATTATTCAATTATTGTTTTTTCACTAAATGTACTGTACTATACCATATATATATATATATTTGATTTTACAGGAACATTTTTTATTGAAGAAGTTATACCAATTGAAGGAAATAATACAAAAGTTGATGTAAATGTTGAAATAAATGAGAGTGGTTTATTTTCCATAAAATCTGCTTATCTTATTGAGGAAAAAACACCAGAAGAACAAAATAAATTGCAATTAACAAAATTTAGTACTAACAATAATAATAATAATTCTGTATGTTGCTGTAAGGATATTGAACAAAATACTTTCTTCTTTGTGAATCAGCAAGAAGAGGAAAATTCAATTCAAGAACAAAAGGTAATTTTTTAAAAAGTTGATCTTTTCTGCATAAATGAAATTTAAAAAAATTAAGTTTCAATTTTTATATGTATGCATTGCATGTATTAGAATTGAAAATTATGTCAAATGCATTAAATTTGATATTGAATGATCCTTTCAATAATCTTAAGTATTAAACTTTCCATTATAATATTTATATACAAAATTTTCATTTGAATTTAAGTTAATAAGATTATTAAATTTTAATTTAATAGTCTTAGAAAAAATTATTAAGGTTTCAATTCCCATATCGAACTTAACAGATAATTTTTAATATATTGTCAATGAAAATACATAATTATTTGCAACTATTACATGTTATTGTTGTACAGCAACAATAGATTAAATGTACAACTATTATTGTTATACATTTAATTTATCACACTGATAGTCAAATGGCTGTGGTGGTAAAGTAGTGAGAATGTCACCTAGAAACCTGGGTCAAGAAATTTATGAATTTTTTTGAATACTCTGTACCAGTGTCAGATCATGTCTCTTATATCCAAACACTCCTATTACAGGCCTGACTGAACCCATGATAGGTATGATTGAAATAGGGTCTCAGGATAGAAAGAGTTTAAAAAATAATAATAATAAATTGCATCAAAAAAATATGGCTTATTATTGATAGTCATATTGTGTTTACTTGTTTTTATACATTTTTTAGTTAATTCAGATTTGTAATAAATTTGATTTTATTTACAAATTATATTTACAGAATCATTATACTCTGATAAGGAATTTTAAAATATTACTTTTTAAGCTCTCATTTTTTAAAAGTTTTTTAAAAGTGAGAGCTTAAAAAGTAATATTTTAAAATTCCTTATCAGAGTATAATACTTTGGTAACCTAATCTAGATACAGAATACATGATGTAATAGTTTTAAATGGTTATAACTATCTGTTATAACTATTGTAAAACTCATGTTGTTGAGATTACAGAAGTGGAAGCTTCATAAGTAAAATTCAACCTTTATTTGATATTAATAAAAAACATCAGAAGTATATAAGTAAGCTTTTGGATTGTTTTATGAATGTTTATACATATTAATATTTTTTCCTTTATTTAAAATTTATTTAGTTATATTGTTTGGAGAACAAGCATAAGATGACAATTTTATAATATATCTTTTTAAATTATTTTATTTTTGATAAATTCATAGTAGTAGAGATGATGCCATAAATATTATTATATGTATTATTTTTTTATGTTTCCTTTAGGAAAGTAAAGAAAGTGGGAAAGATGTATTCAATCAAACTCAAAATAATTTATGTTTACTGAAAACTAGATCAATAACTAAGAGTCTTTCTGAAGAAACTTTATTAAAATATAAACAAATGGAAGTATGCAATTTTCAGAAATAATTTTTGACTGATATTAACTAAAATTAAGTTTACAGTATTTTATTTAATAATAATAATAATAATACTTTATAATATATTATATAATATATATTATTTGTCAGGAAACAATGATTAACAGAGATAGATTGGAAAAAGAACGCACTGAAGCTAAAAATTATTTTGAGGAATATATTTACAGAATGAAAGAGAATGTATTTAATGAAATATCTCCTCAGGTAAATAAATATTTAAAAAATTATTAAACATAACTTATAAATAAAATATAAAATTATCCTAAATAAATAACTAAATATGACAAAATATTGATGCAAATTAAAATATTCTGACTTTCTGGCAGTAAAGAAAAAATTAATATTAATGTGCAGTACTTTTGATTGTGATTGTTAGTTAATTATCGATTGCTTTAATAATCATATTTCTTTTAATTATGAGAAAGAATAGCACACCTTTGCCAACTGTTGGAACCTAACCTTAAGTGTTATTCCTTTGTTTCATACAGCATGGATTTGCATAACACAGCACTTTTTTGAAACTTAACTACTATGTCATATGAGGATATCGGATATGAGGATAACTGTTTGTTGCATTTTAAATATAAATACAAAATTTCAAAAATAAATAAACTGATTACATAAAATACATAATTAACATGTAAATAAATATCAATAGTTACCTAATACAGATATAGGCTTGTAGGCTAAACCATAGCTTTTGATTTAGAGAAATGCTATGCTATTACTATGCTATTATGCTAGATACTTCCATGTCATTGAAAGAAAATTGGCATCCTTATGATTGGTGCATTAGTGGTTTTTGGCATGCTTGTAGAAGGTTATTTTCTCAATGATTCTTTCTCCCTTGGATTTCTGGCCTTGCAATGGAGCTTAATCTTGTCAAAATACAGTGTATTCTCCAATATCAAGAGCAGTGTTGCCAAAGCTATGTTGCATTTTCCTTTTTTAACATCATTCTCATGCTCTTTTACTCTTGTGGAGAGGTTGCATACTGTGGATCCTATGTAGTGGCTGCTGTGGATCTCTATTCTTAATGTAACTGTGATTTCACAGACTCATGGAGTAGTGTTTGGGTTGACAGGGTTTTTTGCATTACATAGTATGTTGTGTATGCTGATAAATGTTCTATGTAATATCTTGTATTTACACAATAGTACCAGTTTGTGACTAATACAAACCATAAATCTATATTAATTTTAAATTGGTCTTAAAGAATTGTTTTATTTAGAAGGAATCTATTTTAAGTATTTTGGATGAAGCTACAAATTGGTTAGAGAATGAAGGAGAAGATCAAGAAGAAGGAATTTATATAGAAAAATTGGAACAGTTAAAAGTATTCTTAATTTTTATTTGTTATATTAAAAATAATTGTATTGTATTTGATATTTTATAATTTTTTTTTTTTCAGAATTACTTTGGACAATTGTAATAATTAGAGAATTAAGAAACCAAAAATTTTATATTTGAAATTTAGAATGAATTAATTTAATTGAATAATGTGTATTATCAAAGTTTCAGTTAAATAAAATATAAAAATAATTTATTTTTGTTATGAAAATGGCATATATAAAAACATGAAAACAATGAAATTAAAAAAACATAAGAAAATAAGACATTTTTACAGAAACAGAATCCTAGTGATATTTTTATCATTATTTATTTATCATAATCAATTTTTTATAAAACATTTTTATGCCCAACTTAATTCCAATTTCTAAAAGATCTTAAAAATTATGGATTTAGATCTAAGAAATATCTATCAAAATTGAATGCATTTCAAAGGATCTTTGGATAATATTAAAATTCAATGAGATTTCAAGATACTTTTAACAGATGATTTTATAATGCCGTATTTTACAATAAATTGCTAAACTATCAAGAAATTCTATTCAATCAATTATTATTTTTACTCGTTAATAAATATTGAATGTTTGAATACAGATTTGCAATCATTAGATAAAAGAATAAATACAAAACAATTAAACATGTACAATAATCATATATCTCATAAAATTTTCCAACTGTAAATTAAAAACAAGTAAAACAAAAATTAAGTGATCCTTAAAAATTCTTAAACTTTAATGAGCAATTATTTATTGCGACATTAAAAATTGTAGCCTGGCCTTGTGACAATCATATTTTTAATTTATTTCATTTAAAATATAGGCTTTGATTTTAGTAATGTCTTGCCCCTGTAAATCATACTTTTCCTGTTAACAATAGCCATGCAGTTATCTAAGGGGCCGTCCATAAATTACGTAAGGTATTTTGGGGTGGGTGGGGGCCAAGGATTTCTTACGATTTCTTACTCAGGGGTAGGGGGTAATAGATCTCGTCTTACGTAATATTCTTATTTTTATATTTTGATCTCGTTGAGTGGTGAAGTTTTCAATTTGGCTTCAATTTGGCG